>NW_016826236.1:45842-51152 GCF_001698545.2 Rhinopithecus bieti
AAAAAAAAAAAAAAAAAAAAAAAAACCATAGACCAATGGAAAAGAATAGAGAACCCAGAAAGAAATCCACATATTTACAACCAACTGTCATCTTTGACACTGACTCTCCATCCACTGAGTCTCTCCTTCCTCTATCCCTTTCAGAGCAACATAGATCTAATATCAGTCACCTATACGAAGCACAATTATGTTTCAAAGCTAGAGCTGAACTGGCTGAGAGATACCTGTTTCCAAGGTCATGGGTCTCCTCCAAATTCAGTGCTAGTGCAGAGAACTCTTTGGGAATAGCTTCCCAGTCTCCCCTCTGTTTTGGGAATCACCACTCCTTCTCGACTAATATGGTTACTGTATAAGGGATCCCAGCGCACATTTGTTCACACAATGAAGACACAGCTAACAGAATGTTAAATTGTGTCCCCCTCAAAAAAATGCATGTAAGTTCTAATCTGCAATGTTTGTGAATATGAACTTATTTGGAATTAGAATCTTTGAAGATATAATTAAGGATCTTGGTATGAGATCATCCTAGGTGGATCTTAACACCAATAATTAGTATATTTACACGAGAAAGTACAAGGATACTGTATTTGAGACACAGAGACACAGAGAGAAGGTACCCAGGGAGAAAAGGAGAAACTGGAGTTAGATAGCCACAAGTCAAGGAATTTCAAGGGTTGCTAGCAGCCACCAGAAGGTACTGGAGAACAGATTGTCCAACAGAGCTTTCATAAGGAACAAATCATGCTGACAACTTTGTGGACTTCTGGTCTCCAGAATTGTGAAAGAATAAATTTTTCTTGTCTTAAGCCACCAAGTGTATGGTCATTTGTTACAGCAGCCTTAAGAAACTAACACACAGCCCCTGGCAGAGCTCACTGATCTAGCTCCAGATGCTACCGTTGGAAATCTGTAACTGTGGCCAAGAAATTCCAATTACAGTCTGGCTATCTCTTATACGTAAGAAATGTTAACCCAGCCCTACAAACTAGGAAGCAGATAAAGTCATTCTACAGCAAGAGAGAAAAATACATACACCCTGTATCCCATTGGTGTCTGAGGCCCAGATGCACACTTATTCTTGGGTCTTATGAGACATCCCTTTATCAAGAAAACTGAAAATCATCCTTTTGTGTTCAAACTAGCACAAGTGGATTTCTGTAAGTAGTAGCCCAAAGGGTCCTAGTGTACTCAGGAAACTGCTGCCAAAAGTCCTTCAACAAAGATCAACTGGAGCAATTTTTTCATTGGTGGGCATGGTGCTAGGAAAAGCTGAATTTACTCAAGAACCCATTAAGGGAAATCAAAGGAAACTTCAGGACGTAGACACAACCAAAATAGCCAGAGACAATGCAAAAAAATAACCTCAATTTTCACTGGGCATAACAGCCGAGACCCAGATCTCATACAGGTTGAACATTCCTTTTCGAAAAATCCAAAATTCGAAATGCTCCAAAATCTGAAACCTTTTGAGTAACAACATGATGTCACAAGTGGAACATTCCACACCTAACCTTACGTGATGGGTCACAGTTAAAATGATTCAAAACTTGTTTCAGGCACAAAATTATTAAAAGTATATACAATAAAAAATGAATAATATAGCATATATGATGTCATTTAAAGTATTTTGCAATTATTGATTATTTAGGTTGTTATGAAGTTTAAATTGGTAAAAACACTCATNTAGGTTGTTATGAAGTTTAAATTGGTAAAAACACTCATATGAATAAAATATTTGTGTCTAAGTCTCTTACTAACATTTCTGGCCATTTCTTCAGACCAGATTCTGAAAAGTTGAATTACTAACTACTAGGTAATTGAAGCTTAAATCTATTTGCTCTGTTTCGGTACATATCTAAAAACTGAGTTTATATGTTCAAACACTTCATGGACAGATGAAAGGTCAAACACAATTATGTCAAGGATATTCGTCCAATTAACATGACAAACCTGGTAGTTCATTTAGCACTAAAACATAGAGTAGTATTTCAAAATTCATTTTCTTTTTAATTATAAAGCAATGATAATAATAACAAATGACTAATCCATTTTCTTTCAGCTGTTTTGCTGTCAGCAATGGGAAGGGCATGTGTAAGGTGATGGATTTGGGTTGGATCACTCTTTTCATATGTATATTACAGGACAATGAAGTGAGGGAGCTAGGCTGTGACTATGAAACTATCTCTCCATATACTTCATGTCAGATTCCACAAACTTCACCACTCTAGCTTTCTTCAGAGCCATTCTTAATAATGTATTACTGTCTATAGTGTTTGCAGTACTGAGATGATGCTAACATAAGAAATAGCATATGCTGCATACAAACAGGTCAATAACCCACTTATTTTGATATATGTCAGAATCCTATTTTATGCAGGGACACAGTTTATCTGCCTTCAAAAATCCATTTTCAGGGGAATCCTACAGGCTAAATCACAACATCATTCCGGTTAGGCAGAGAAAATAACTTTAGCTACAATCTGTCTTCTTGCATTCTAAGCACATACATGTTTGCAATCAAGTCCTCCCAAAGATTATACATATTTCTACTCTGTCTGAGGAAAAGAAATGTGAGATGCTCTTGGTGTAACTGCTAGATTTAGAATCTAACTTGCAATTACACATGAAGAAGCAATGGGTTTTCAGGTTTGAAAATGTCAATATTAAAAAAGGTTAATTTTGTTTTAAAATTGCACCTAATGATTTTCTGGTTATAAAATAACATTTATTGCAGAACATTTAGAAAGGCATCAATAAAAAATTAAATTGCCTCTAATCCTAAAACCTAGTGACTACTAGTGTTAATTATTTTATATAATATTTCAGCCATTTTTCATTGCCTCTGTGTGTGTGTGTGTGTTTAATTGGGCTTATACTGAATATACTCTTTGACAACTGTTTTATGCTTATTAATACATCACAAATATTCTACATATGTTGCACATATTATATATGCTCTTAATTATTCATAATTATGTTTTCTCTTGGCTGCATTATATTACATTATAAGAATATATGAAACTTATTTAACCAATAACATATTTTTAGAATTAGGTTGTTCTCTATTTTCTACAGTTATAAATAATACGGCAAGCTAGGATTTTGCCTCTCTATTTCCTTAAGATAAATTTCTAGAAATATAATTGTAAGGTGAAAAGGATATAACCTGTTTAAAGGATTTTGAAAGATATTCCTATATTGCCATTTCAATGTATATTAGATTGCCACTCAAACTATGTGTAGTAGTCAGCTGTAGCAGATGGTATTGGCACCCCACTCATAACCTGTGGCGTACACCAGAGACAGTTTCCATACTTAGCTTCTTATATCTCTCTGCCCAGGGCTTTCTCCTGCCTCAGAATTCTGATTAATCCACTGGTGGGAAAGGCAAAAAATGTGTAGATGGTAATGCCCCAAGAATTACTCTCAACAATTAAGGGGTAGGGGTATGGATTTAATAAATACCCTAGATTTCTATTTCTGACTTGTCTGTGGGACAACTCTGAGTTGTAGTCCACAGTCTCTTAATGACTCCCCAGCAGGACTGTGCTCCAGTTGCCCACAGAAAACTACTTATTAGCATTCCCAATATTGTCTTTATTCTCTTCCCTGTCACATTTTCTCATTCCCTCATAGTACCTTCTGGAACCACTTTCCAAATAAACTACTTGTATACAAATCTCTGTCTGTCTCACAGTCTGCTTTTGATGAAATCCAAACTAGAATAACTTCCTATTTCCTTTTACTTCAGGCTTATTTTGAAACTGGAAAAAGATTAAGATAGGATTGATAATACCTGCAGAATATATATAAAGACTAAACTGTAAATTTCTAGATAACTATTTGGTGATGAAGATGGGAGAGGCTTGAAAGACAATAAATAGGCCAGGCACGGTGGCTCACACCTGTAATCCCGGCACTTTGGGAGGCCGATGAGGGCGGATCATGAGGTCAGGAGTTCGAGACCAGCCTGGCCAAAATGGCGAAACCCCGGCACTACTAAAAATACAAAAAAATAGCAAGGTGTGGTGGCGGGCACCTGTAATCCCAGCTACTCAGGAGGCTGAGGCAGGAGAATTGCTTGAACCCAGGAGGTGGAGATTGCAGTGAGCCGAGGTAGCTACACTGCACTCCAGCCTGGGTGACAGAGAGAGATTCTGTCTCGGAGGAAAAAAAAATTGAAAGACAATAAATAGTATAATTTAAAAAATAACTCCAATTAGCCTNCCTAAACCTGAACAAAATTGCCCTTTATTTTCAATGCAAAAATTGAATTCAAGTATTTATATCATAATTCTCTATTTTTTAGAAAATAGAAAATCGAACACCTTGAATATCTAGGCAATATTATAAGAAATATCAGGGCCCTTTCTATGCTTGGAAGAGGGGTTAAGAGAGTCCAATTCAAAAAGAAGATATCTTGCTTATGTTCAGCAAACAGATGTCTTTATCATGTGAGTAATTCTTAAATGACTAATACGTTGTGAATTGAAATGAAGAAGAATTGCAGGAGAGGAAGGTGGGAACGACTAAAGATGCTCCTTGACTAGATGTGATAAGGTAGATAGAAATGAGTGGCACTGTTTGCTGTATGAGAGGAAAGAACACAAAGTAGAGCATCAGATTTTGATCATTAGTGCTGTCAAAAATAACTTTCTGTGTTGACGGAAATATTCTATATCTGTACTGCCCAATGTGGTAACCACCTGCCATATGTGGCTATTGAGCAGTTGAAATGTGATTAGTGGGACCTCATGCAACCAAGGAACTAACCTTTTAATTTTGATGAGTTTAAATTTAAATAACCACATTTGGCTAGCAGATACTCTACTGGATAGCACAAATCCCGGCTCTACACTGACTGCATTATACTACAGTTACTTTCCAATGGTTTAATCTGGGTTGTGAACTTCATTATCCTAAACTACTAAAAAGAAAGAAAACAACTTTTTATTTTTAAAGTTCTGGTCTACAGAGGGCTACTTTAAACTCTTTTATTGTGTGAGTCGGAAACAAAGGAGCTAAGATGGCGAGTCAATCAAAGAGAAGATATCAATAATATCAAATATTTACATGGTGCTATGTATCAGCTACTCTTCTATGCATTTGATGTATTTTAACTAGTTTAAACCTATTACAACCTTATGAAGTATACGTCATTATCATTTCCATTTTACAGTTGATGAAACTCAAGTATGGAGACTTTAGGTGATTTGCCCACAGAGCTAGGAAACTGCAAAGCTGGGAATTAAGCTAGAGTCTGGGCTCTCAAGCACTAGCCCGTACGTGCTGTTAGGATTTCAGAATTAT
>NW_016826236.1:52170-58872 GCF_001698545.2 Rhinopithecus bieti
TTTGCAAATGAGATTTGTTTAAATACAGTTTCTGTTATTAAACTACTAAAATTGAAAGCCGCTGTCTCAAATGAATACATTTGGGTCCAGGTGATACACTTGAGCTTAATTTCTAAATAATCTTTACCATCAAACTCATTTTTGAAATATAAGAATCAATTCTTTTAAGTCAATTAAATATACAAAATATTGGTCTAATACAATTGTTAAGTTAGATAATAGATTCATTTAGAAAAAAACTTAAAAGATCTCAAATATAAGAGGTATTTTATCTACATTATATGTGTTTACTGTATTTACTGTGAAAACAAAAATTCTGACCAAGTATATATAAGACACTAAGAAAACCTTAGCACTAAAAGGATCTGCCATTTACTCTCAATCTCTTCATTTAAGGTAACATAAGGAATTTCTGTACAAAGCTGCCAGCTGCCATGAACAAGGATTAAGAAGGTGATTTACAGGAATTAATAGAAGATAAACTCTGCATTAGATGAAGAGAATTGTAAAAAGTTTCTAGGAACAGTGTATGACTGATCAAAATGGATTTTTAAAACTTTAAAAGAAGTATCACTATATTGAGAGGCAAGTAAATATATATTCATGTATGTCAGTGAGAAAGTAGGACAAGAGAAAAAGGAACTTGGTCAGTCACGGGAGGTGGTCTGGTGGAGGAGATTTGGCACAAAGAGTGAGCAATAAATAGGAGGTGAAGACTTTTAAAATATATTATTCAACTTACAGGATGCTTTATTTTGTCAAATTGAGGGCAGACCATAACCCTTCCCATCTACTACAGCCCAGATGAGAACACGTAAAGACAGAGAACAAGCAGCAGACAAGAAATACAGAGAGGAAAGAGCCCTTCCTGGGGTAACAAACAATAGATGTACTGTCAAGGACACAATGGAAGATCCAGCAGTGAATGAAAGATCTGTAGATTAGGAAATTCAGAGCAGCAATAGCTGGAGCTACAGAAAATCAGTAGAAGATGTGTGTTAAACAGTAAGCTTTGAGAACAAATTAGATTTGGATATTGAGAAGTTTTGCAGTTAGTACAAACACCTGATAAAAGGAAGTAGCAATGTGATGCAGACCAGTGTGGATACCAGAATGGCAAAGAGAAGAGAATCGGTACAGCACTAGATTAAAGACATTTCCCTTCAACTACTTCATTAAGGATTTTTCCAAGAGCTTGGTGGGATTGATTTAAAGGGAATACCAGAACTAAAAGGTATGCTGTCTTTGGTTTGTATTATATTTTAATATAATCATGTGGTTATATTCATTAGACATACACACATGGATACATACACAAACTATTTAAGTCACCGTTTCATGGACTGTCTCATTCTCATTCCATATTATAGACATTTTCATTTTTAATTAACCCTCTCTGTTGTCTTTACCTGGTCCTGCATCAAAAGAATATGACTAAGGTTGTTCAAGGCAGATATTCAAACTAAACTCCTTCATTAATTGTTGCCTTCAAGATTCTATTGTCCAAAGAGGACATACAAGTTGAGCAGTAAACTTTTAGTTCATTGACATTTCTCGAGTGTCTTGTCACATGGTAGGTTCTAAAGATAAGTTCTCAATTAATGAATGAAACTGTTAATGAATGGTATTTTAAAAACCTTATACTTGACTGATCATGCCATATCTGTTATTTCTGCATGTTTCACTACAACCAGCCATAGGGGGAGTTCCAGTGATTATTTTATTCTGCATTTAAATGAAATTCATTATTTTTATCTTCTTAAGGGACATGCAAGTATTCAAGTCTTAGACGTCATATGAACGTTATTGCAATGTCTGATCTGAACTTATGCCATTATACTCTTTGACCTGGAAAGTGTATTTTCTTCTGTTTATCATAAGACATCACAAGGGTCAAGACCATTGAAATCTTCAGCATGAATTTTTCATCAGGGATGTAGGATCTTCCTGGGGCAGGATAAAGCAAGAGTGTGAAATGGCTTCCAACGAGATAATGATACTTTAAATTTTATTAATAAACATAGTGGCTATATCAACATTGTCTCCACTTCTGAGTAACACACTTTAAATGGGAAAATGGCAAACTGGAATATTAAGGAAAAATGCAACCAGATTGTCAAGGTGATTTTAGATATTGTCATACATGGAAAACTTGGAGGAACTGATTATTTGACTCCCTCCCCCTCAAAATGTTTTACCAGTTATCCAAATTTCAGTGAACGACACCACTATTCACCCAAATGTCAAAAGCCTAAGAGTCTATCAGGATCTCTTTCCTTTCTTCACCTCTCTGAATTAAATATAGAAATTAAAACAAATTATAATATTAATGCTAATGCAATTATTGCTAATAGTAGCTAAAATTTACCAAGTATTTATGCTCTGTCAGACTCTATGTTAGGAGCTTCACATTCTCTCAGTCTCCATAACAATTATTTATACCTTCCATCTTTCAGTTGATGAATTTGAGACCTAGAGCTATTAATGTAGTTGCACATAGTCATAAACGGTAAAGTCAGGATTTACACCCAATTTTGTCAGATTTCACAACCTGATTCAAGTCCTGTCACGCCTGTCTCTAAAAATGTCTTACCTCTGTCCACTTCTCCTCTTCTATGATACTACTAATCTCACTAAAACCAGCATCATCTCTTACCTAGACTATTCCAGTAGTCTCCTAATTGAAGTTAGGTGTTTATATATATTATATGAACTAAGCCTGTCCACAGGTCCATGAGATAAATACCATATCATGCAAAGATGAAGAAATTTAGACCAGAGAGGTTAAGTGAGACGCCCAAAGTAACACAGTAAATAGAAGAAGGATCAAATTTGTTATATAATACTCAATGACTTAAATTTACTTTAAAGAAGGTCAACTGGATAAGCAGAGTGGAATGAAACTAAATCAAAAGTATTCCCCTCTAACATTAATAAAATTCATGAAAATAGTAATAACAGCAGCAGAAAATAATACTTATTATTTGCAATCAAACATACAACAGAACATGACTCAAAGAACTAAACTTCAAAAAGTGATACCCTAAGGAAAAAGGCAGTATCTATCAGAGTGGTACTGAAAGTTTCCAGACTATAGACCTAATCATGAGCCAGACTGATGAACTGGCAAAATCATAGGAACTCTAACAAACATCCATAATCTGGGATAGAAAAAAACTTAGTCAACGTTTCTATCTTATTCCTCTTCTGACTTGGGATGAGTGGTAAAATGCAGAAAATGTAAAACAAAATGAAAAATGCTTTCTAAGAGAACTAAAGGCTCTACTGTCTACACAATTGGGAAAATGATTTAAAGCCAGACTATATCCCTCCATAGAAACAGGACACATCCTGACTGGAGAGAATTAACCCTGACTCAAGAAATTTAACGTCTTCTCAAGAAACAGAAACAAACCACATATTCTCACAGAAGCCACAAAAAGCCCCAGTGGAATTTTCCTGCCATCCCGGATACCACACACTTTCAATATCTAGTCCCAAAACTTATGCTCAGATGTTATGAAAAAAGTCGAGGATAGTCAGGCAAAGAGAAAATAGAAGTATTCACTGAATGCTAACATATGGGCAAGATAAATTAAAACACACAAAAATTCCAGATATGTAAACATATTACAACAATACCAAAAAAGGAAGACCAAAAAAAGTAAAGACAGATGAAAATCCACTCTTAGAGAAATCATAAGACAATAAAACAGAAAGAAACCCCTACAAGTATTTTACATTGTAGAACAACTTAATAAGGACTTGGATTCATGAAAGCAAAACATAAACTTAAGATCACAAAAAACTAGAATTATGTGAAAATAGAGATAGCAGATCTAACGAACTAAATTAAAAACCAAGAGAACATGATTTCATAATTAATAGAAATCAGAAATACCAAAAAACATTAAAGAAAGACGGATAAAAGTTGAATTACCAACATCCACCATGAAGGGATATTTGAGATAATCAGGATGAGAGTTATGGATAAAACAGTAAAGAATAACACAATCATGGAGAAAAAAATTAAGTATTGAAATTATAGAGCTCCTTTAAAAATGAATGGGAAAACTTGGAAGCAACCAAGATGACCTACAGTAGGTGAAAGGATAATTAAACTATGACAATCCAGATAATGGCATATTATTAAGCTCTAAAAAGACATGAGCTACCAAGCCATGAAAAGAAATGGAGGAAACTTAAATGCATATTATGGAGTGAAAGAAGCCAATCTGAAAAGGTTGTGCAGCGTATGATTCCAGCTACATGACATTACAGAAAGGCAAAACTGTGGAGACAGTAAAAACATCAGTGATTTCTAGGAGTTAGGGAAGAGGGAGGGATGAATAAGCAGGGCACAGGACTTTTAGGGCAGTGAAATTATTCTGTATAATACTACAAAGATGCATACATGTCATTATACATTTGTCAAAATCAATATAATGTACAACACCAAGAGTGAACATTAATGGACTTTGAAAGATAATGACGTGCCAATGTGGGGTTCATCAGTTGTAACATATATACCACTCTGATATGGGATGCTGATAGTGGGGGCGGCTCTATGTATTGGGAGGACGGGGGTTTACAGGTACTCTCTGTACTCTTTGCCCAATTTTGCAATTAACTTAAAACTAGCCTGAAATAGAATCTATGTTTAAAAATATAATAAAACTCAACAAATGGGGTAGATATGATTATTTGTAAATATAATAATATTTCTCTTAATTATAGAAACAATTGAATCTGTAGATTGAAGGTGTAATAAATGCTCTAGGAAAATACCAAATGATCTTACCCTGTATCTTAGTCCATTTTCTGTTGCTATAACAGAATACCTAAAACTAGGTAATTTATAAAGAAAATAGGTTTATATGGCTCATGATTCTGGAGGCTGGGAAGTCCAAGAAACATTGTGCCAGCATTTGCTTGACTTCTGGTGAGGGCCTCTTGCTATGTCAAAACATGGCAAAGAAACAGAGGAAGAATTGTGTGCACACAAAGACGGCAAAACATGAGAGGCAATTTCACTTTATAACAACTTGTTCTTGTGGGAATGAATCCATTCCCCTGAGAGGGAGAACTCACTCATTCCCAAGAGTGACCTTTCATGACCCAAATGCCTCTTGAAGGTCTAATCAGTTCTCAACACCATTACATTGGGGACCAAGCTCAATATGAGATGTGGTGAGGACAAACCATATTCAAACCATAGTATCCTAGTAAAATTATTGAACTTCAACTATAAATAAAGAATTCCCCAAATATCCATCAAAAGCAAGTCATCTACAGGGAAGAAAACAAGCTATTCTCAGATTTCTCCACAACAGTCTTTAATGCCAAAAACCAATGAGGACAATAGCGACATATTTCTAGTGAATGAAATTATATCCCAAGAACATTATAATAAGTAACGATGTTTTAAAAATATATAGGAAACAAACTTTAACTTTCAAATAGGAAAGATCTAGGGAAAACAGTATTATAAGCCCTTCTTGAAAGAACTAGTTGACAACAAAATCCAGATAATTAAGAGATTAATCAGAACAAAATACTCAGTAATGGCCATGGCAAAAGCCCAGGTGATGAGCATTAAATTCAGGTAAGTATAGAATAACACCGAGGAGATGCCAAAATTAATGGCACAGAACAAAATCGAATTGTTATTATAAGCCCCAACTATATAACAAGTAAAATTTTAACTAAAAACACATTAGAAAGGAGGGGTGAGGTGGGAAGAAATGTAATAGAGCAAATGATGTTTGTTTTTGCATGCTGTAAATTCAATCAATCCTGCCTAAAATTTAACCACATAGTTAAACGAAAAATCACAGCTCCAACCTCTTAATAGTATTCAAAATTCATTTAAATTGGGAGAGGGTTCAATGAGAGTCAGATACTAAAAATGTTTTCAGTCTACAAAATCACAATCTAGTAAATTGAGCGTTAAGAACAGCTTAAGAAAAAAAGAAAGGGTTATCTATAAAAAAGAAAATTCAAAATTATATCAATACCACTCCAAATAAATAACCACAATATTTTCTTCATCAGTTTATTTAGTCCCAGGTAATGAATTGATCTGCTGATCAGCAATCTGCTTTCATGAAACATGTTTGGTTTCAGACAGAAAAAATTCCTAAAATTCCTAACAGTCCATAGTACAGCCTGACAGCTTAACAAGCTACAAATCTTAGCTAAGAGTCTATTTCCTAAAGTATCAATAGTTCATGGTACACTGGAAAGTCATTCCCTCAAGATTCTGAGACTATTTTCTTTTTTTGTTTTTGTTGTTTGTTTGTTTGTTTTGAGACAGAATCTTGCTCTGTCGCCCAGGCTGGAGGGCAATGGTGTGATCTCCGCTCACTGCAACCTCTGCCTCCTGGGTTCAAGCGATTCTCCTGCCTCAGTCTGCTGAGTGGCTGGGATTACAGGCACGTGCTACCACACCAACTAATTTTTGTATTTTTGGTAGAAACAGGGTTTCACCATGTTGGCCGGGCTGGTCTCGAACTCCTGACCTCAAGTGATTCACCCGCTTCAGCCTTCCAAAGTGTGGGATTACAGGCGTGAGCCACCGTGCTCAGCCCTGAGACGGTTTTCTTCACATATTTTAAACTGGGCCGGGCGCGGTGGCTCAAGCCTGTAATCCCAGCACTTTGGGAGGCCGAGACGGGCGGATCACGAGGTCAGGAGATCGAT
>NW_016826236.1:62164-64982 GCF_001698545.2 Rhinopithecus bieti
AAACTATATAAGAACTATATACATTTGATTTTAAAGGAAAAGTTAATGAGTAAATGATGCTAGTTGCAAAATTTCAGCAAAGAAGAAATCTCCTCAATAGCTAGACAATTAATGTTCACATGATATCTCTATAAAACGATCCCTCCAATGCAATCTGGCTATTTTTAGGTATTCATTCATTCATCAAAGATTTATTGAGCTCTATGTATGTGTTAGACTTGGTTATACCAATACAAACAATAAACAAATTAGATTCTTACCCTAATGAGCTTATGTCTAAGTCTTTTTGAATGAAAAGATGGAGAGAACAAATAAGAGAAAAACTGCTATATAAAAGCTTAGTAACCAAACTTTAATAAACATTTTCTACAAAATAATTTTTGAACTCAAGGTTTAAATTTGTTCTGTGAAATACTGACAGTTTAATGAAAGACCAATCTTAGCTTGACAAGGAAATTATGATTTTTGTTTGTTGGTTTAAACTTTTGCAATTCAGGAAGCAATGTCAAAAACAACAACTCGGTCAAAATGCCATTTGGGAGAGGCAAAGAATGAAAATCTGAATTTAAAAAGAGAAGTAGAATTGTAATATTAGAAAGGTACCACCATATCTATTTATAATTATAAAAGTAATGATTAGTACTGAATGGTCTTATAAAATAGGCAGCTCATAAGGTAAGAATAAGCTCTGTTCAGACATCATTATTCAAGCAATAATCAATTTGGCAACATGGGAACTTACCGGAATCAACTGGGGAAAATTTTCAGACTACACAGAAATACCCCATCCTTCAGATTTGAGGATTCTTTTGGTGGTTGTAACCACCAGTTGCCTATCCAGAACAGATTCTCTTCTTATGAAAACACAGATTTTATTGAGAGCACTCTGTGTCCGTTAGTGCTCACCTCTCCAGACAACTAAATTTGACTCTGACCCAATCTAACTAATTAGATAAAAGTGGAAATCGACTGCATGTCCATAGAGTTCTGTAGAATATCATGGATGCTAAACTAGGCTGTGATATAGCCAAGGATCAGTGGATAACAAAGGAACAGAACAAGAGTAGAAGAAAATTGTAGATTGCTGGAAACTCTACAGTTTCCTTGGAAAAAAAAAAAAAGGAGACAAATTTAGCTTGCTCTTTACCACTGTCCCCTTCTTCCTACCTGAAATGGGGAATGATAGCTAAAGGCAATGCCAATGTCTTTCCACCATGAAGAGCCAAACTTTAAGATTGGAGAATTAGAAAGCAAATAGGAGGCTGCGTCACAATTATTTTGTTGAGCAGCTACACTTTACTTGGGCTGCTTATCTCTTAACTTTAGAGTCAGGGAGGAAAAAATAGGTAAACTATTGAGGCAAGTCATGTAATTTGGTTTCTCTCGCATGCAGCAATATCCAATCCTAACAGTGGAACAGAAGTAGAGAGAAAAGAGGAAGGGGAACATGAATATTTATATTTTAAACTTGCTCCTGGGAAATTCTAATGTGAACTTCTTTTGTTTTATAAGGAGGAACTGTTCACGCACTCCATGACATCTAGACTAGGGCTTTGCAAACTTTAATGTGCAGACATATCAGCCAAGGTTTCTGTTAAAATGCAGACTCCAATTCCATTGGTATGGAGTGGGGCCTAGGATTCTGAAATTTTAGCAAGCTTCCATGTGATGCGAA
The DNA here is from genome assembly GCF_001698545.2 of Rhinopithecus bieti. Classification (NCBI taxonomy): domain Eukaryota; kingdom Metazoa; phylum Chordata; class Mammalia; order Primates; family Cercopithecidae; genus Rhinopithecus; species Rhinopithecus bieti. The sequence continues at coordinate 63,840 of NW_016826236.1, forward strand.
TCATTCTATTCCTTGCACCAAACCCTGAGTAGCAAGGAGTTAGACACAAAACTGAACATAATCTTAACTGCCATTGTACACAGTGTCCATTCAGTTCAGATGGCTCTCCTTAACTGTATCTGAAAGATTTGTTCTAACCCAGAGCCTTATAATGAAAACATAATGAAACCTACCATATGGAAATAATTATACATATTTTACTGAACATTAAACATTCTCTCTCCCTCTGTCTCTCTCTATTCTATCTATACACACACATGCATTACTAAGGTATTTTTTTTAATTATAATTACAATTTGTATGCTGAAGATTTTATTCAAAATGTAATTAATGAAGGTACCAGTAAAATGTTAAGACTGATTCAAAGAACATTTGAAAAGATAGATATTTGTTGAAAATTCAATAAAGAATGTTAGCAGAAGATTGTTGGGTTAAATACAAAACTGATAATTGTCTACAGGTCAATAAACTCTAAGCCATGGAGTTATCTTTTCTGTGAGATAACTTATTTGCAGCTCTACTGGATAAAAGTTTCCATTTAACATGTAACCTCACTATGTCTACGATCTTTAATCAATAGCCTTGATAGCATATTTGTATATAAGATAAACACATATATAAGACATAATAATTACCAAATGTTGCTATGGTATAAATGCTATTAACTCCAATCCAGACTTGCTAGGGACAAGAAGATGGCTTAGCTATGAGTATTTGGAGGAAATGTTATATCCACGTTTTCTTCTACTCTTGTTCTGGTCCTTTGTTATCCACTGATCCTTAGCTATATCACAGCCTAGTTTACCATCCATGATATTCTATAGAAAACAATTCTTTTAGTTGCTTCAGAGAAAACTCCATGGACATCTCAGTTGTACTGTGAGTAACTACTCAAAAGGAAAGCTAAAGAGCAGAAACTATGCCCCTTGTATTTTAAATAGCTCAGGAGCTCAAATGTTAATTGCTACTTAGCAAATACATAAAATTCTGGTATAAGAGATACATCTCTTCCAATACACAGACTGTAAAACAAGCTATTGCAGTTACATTTTATGCATCGATAGATAAATTTTCTCTCATCAGTTGGGGCAAAATTGAAGTGCCTACCCTGGCTTTTGGAGGAAGAAAATCATTATTTTGTTT
>NW_016826237.1:0-1102 GCF_001698545.2 Rhinopithecus bieti
CTATTTTTATATGAGGGAATTCCCTTGGTCACCTTAAGCTTTAATGCACTCTGAAGTATCCCTTTTCAGATTCCACAATAATGGTGTTACCAAATTGTTTAATGAAAAATGCAGCGTAACTCTGTGAGATGAATTCACACATCATAAAGAAGTTTCTCAGAATGCTTCTCTCTAGTTTTTATCTGATGATATTTCCTTTTCACCAGAGGTCTCAATGCGCTCCCAAATATCCCTTTGCAGATTCCACCTAAACAGTGTTAGCAAACTGCTCCATGGAAAGAAAGGTTTAACTTGTGAGATAAATTCACACATCACAAAGCGGTGTCTCAGAAACCTTCTTTCTAGTTTTAATCTGAGCATATTTTCTTTGTCACCAAGTATTCAATGCAATCCAAAATATTCCTTCTCGGGTTCCCTGAAAAGAGCACTACCACACTGCTCCAAGAAAAGAATCGTGTATCTCTGTGAGATGAATTCACAGATCATACAGCAATTTCTCAGATAGCTTCTTTTCAGTTTTTGTCTGAGGATATTTCGTTTGTCAGCATAGGCTTCATTGCACTTCAAAATATCCTATTGTACATTTCAGGAAAACAGTGTTAATAAATTTCACCAAGAAAAGAATGGTGTAATTCTGTGAGCTGAATTCACACATCACAAAGCAGTTTCTCAGAAAGCTTCTTTCTAGTTTTATCTGAGGATAATTCCTTTTTCACCATAGGTCTCAACTTGCTCCCAAATATCACTTCGTAGATTCCACAAAAAGAGTGTTAGCAAACTACTCCATGAAAAGAAAGGTGTTATTCTTTGAGATGAATACGCATATCACAAAGAAGTTTTCAGAAAACTTCTTCCTAGTTTTATCTGATTATATTTCCTTTGTCACCATAGGCTTCAAGACAATCGAAAATATCCCTTCTCAGATTCCCCAAAAACAGTGCTACCAAACTGCTCCATGAAAATAATCATGTAACCCTGTGAGAAGAATTTGCAAATTACAAAGCAGTATCTCTGAAAGCTTCTTTCTACTTTTTGTCGGAGGATATTTCCTTTTTCACCCAAGGCCTCCATGTGATCACAAATATCCCTTTGCAGATTCCAC
>NW_016826238.1:0-15585 GCF_001698545.2 Rhinopithecus bieti
AAATCTGCGTTTAGAAAACAACATGTACACATGTAGTAATGCAGTGTTTATTATTCAAGTACTACATGCCCAATAAGATGCTGCAGGGCACTGTGATAGCACATTACAGGATTTAATCTTAATAACACACTGTGTATTGATACCAAGTGTTCAATAATTCCCAGTATTTAGAAAAATGACCCAGATTTTTTTTCTGTTTCACTGTCATTGACCTTTTTAAAAAATGTGTAGAATAAAAGCTAAACATAAGCAGATGAGAGGAAGAGAGAAATGAAGCATTTAATATAACTTACAGGAATTTTTATTGTGTTTATATTTACTTCTTGTGGCTTGAAGAGCAACTACTAGCTCTGCAGGAATGGAAAACAAGTTGCTAAATAAAATGTCTCTGCAAGCACTGGTTTTAATAATTTTAGAAAGACCCTAAAATTCATGCTTTATATTTCTCATGTATCTGCTTTTCTGTTTCAGAAAATTGTGAGCACCAGCTCTAAAAATGGAACAGGATTCATCACCCAAAACTGATTTTTTCTAATCAGTTCTGTGAGATGAGACTCCAGGGTAGGGCCAGACCTAAATAAGGTCTTCAAAAGGGGTGAATCTGAACAGGACTGGGACAGGGAGTGGACCCTAGCAAGAATTTGGTTCTCTATGCCAATGGGGGTATTTCCAGTTTTGTTTCTCCTAAGCTTACCTAAGAGAAATTTGTATGTCAGAGTTTGAGTAATTTAAACCTTTTATAGCCACTTCCCTGTCAATTTTATAACATATACTAATAAGCCATTTAAACAAATCATTTAAGATTTCCTAAGATAATTTTATTAAAAGATGAATATGTATTTTAGCAAGGTAAAAGAAATACAAATAATAATAACAACCCTTCTGTTCATATTCCTTCAGGTAAAACACCAAAAGTCACAACAATATAAAGAATGTGGCCAAAATAAAGCCTAAGTTTTTTTGCACACATTTATTTTACCTACCGTATGATGCATAATTCAACCTTTTATTCAGTTGCTAGTTTTATTAGTCTGTTCTCACGCTGCTGATAAAGACATACTGGAGACTGGGAAGAGAAAGAGATTTAATGAACTTACAGTTCTATGTGGCTGGGAAGGCCTCACAATCATGGCAAAAGACAAGGAAAATCAAGTCACATTTTACATGGATAGCGGGAGGCAAAGAGAGAGCTTGTGCAGGAAAACTCCCATTTTTACAACCATCATATATTCTGAAATCCATTCACAATCACAAGAACAATGCAGGGAAGACCCACTCCCATAATTGAAACATCTCCCACTGTGTTTTACCATGGCTTGTGAGAATTACAATTCAAGATGAGATTTGGGTGGGGACACAGCCAAACCATATCATTCCACCCCGGCCCCTCCCAAATCTAATGTCTTTACATTGCAAAACCAATCATACCTTCCCAACAGTCCCCAAAGTCTTAACTCATTTCAGCATCAACTCAGTCCACAGTTCAACATCTTATCTGAAACAAGGTAAGTCCCTTCTGCCTATGAGCTGGTAAAATTAAAAGCAAGTTAGTCACTTCCCTGATAAAATGGGGTACAAGCATTGGGTAAATACAGTCATTCCATAGGGGAGAAATTGGCCAAAACAAAGTGGCTACTGGCCCCATGCAAGTCCAAAATCAAGCAAGGCAGTCAAATCTTAAGGCTCCAAAATGATCTCCTTTGACTCCATGTCTCGCATTCGGTCATGATGATGCAAAAGTTAGGTTCCCATCATCTTGAGCAGCTTCACCCCTGTGGTTCTGCAGGGTACAGACTCTCTCCTGGCTGCTTTCATGGGCTGGTGTTGTCTGTGGCTTCTCTGGGCACATGAAGCAAGCTGTCAGTGGATCTACCATTTTGAAATCTGGAGGACAATGGCCCTCTTCTCACAGCTCCACTAGGCAGTGCCCCAGTAAGGACTCTGTGTGGGGCTCCAACACCACATTTTTTCTGTACAACCCTAGCAGATAGTTCTCATGAGGACTTCACCCCTGCAGCAACCTTCTGCTTGGACATCCAGGGGTTTCTGTATATCTCTGAAATCTAGGTGGAGGGTGCCAAACCTCAATTCTTGACTTCCACGAACCCACAGGCTCAATACCATATGGAAGATGCCAAGGCTTGGGGCTTCCATCCTCTGAAGCAACAGCCTGAGCTCTACCTTGGCCCCTTTTAGCCATGACTGAAGTGGCTGGAATACAGGGTACCAAGTCCCTAGGCTTCACAGAGTAGGGAAGCCCTGGACCTGACCCATAAAGCCATCTTTTTCATTTAGGCCTCTGGGCCTGTGATGGAAGGGGCTGTGGAGAAGAACTCTGTCTGTCATGACCTGAAGACATTTTTCCCACAGCTAGCTTAAATTTCTCCTCCAAAAAATGAGCTTTTCTATTCTATTGCATTGTCAGGCTGCAAATTTTCCAAACTTTTATGCTCTGTTTCCATTTTAAAACTGAATGCTTTTAACAGAACCCAAGTAATCTCTTGAATGTTTTGCTGCTTATAAATTTAATTTTTCTTTTTAAATTTTGCTGTCAATAAGTTTATTTTCTTCATCTGAAAAAGCCTCATTNATCAGTGCTTTCCACATGGTATTCATTGCCAGTCATCTCTACTTGGTCTTCACAGATCCTGTCCATGCCATAGGTCACAGATCTTCACCTACTGAGGAGTCTGCAGGCCCGCAGCAGGCCAGTACAATACGCTACAGTGTAATTGGTTAGGCCAACCTTCACATCGTATTTTGGCAGTTTATGTGCATATGCTGTGCATACTATCATGTCCTATTCTATATGGATGTACGCAATCTGACAATATCTCTGTTTGTTACACAAACTATCACCCTGGGGAGCAGCCATGAAGGAAGACCTGGATGATGGCCCTGACTTCCTCTCGGGAAGAGAACTGTGGACTTAAAGCAATAAATGTAGATCTTCAAAGTGATCCTCCTCTGCAGGTGGACATCTCTGATGCTCTTAGTGAGTGGGATAAAGTAAAATTCACTGTTCACACAAAGAGTTTATTGCCAAATTTTAAACAAAATGAGTTTACTGTTGTTCAGCAACACAAGCAATTTATCTGGCTTCATGATTCCTTTGTTAAAAATGAAGACTATGCAGGTTACATCATTCCAACCAGCACCACCAAGGATTGATTTTGATGCTTCAAGGGAAAAAGTACAGAAGCTTGGAGAAGGAGAAGGGTCAATGACAAAGGAAGAATTCACAAAGATGAAACAGGAACTGGAAGCTGAATATTTGGGAATATTCAAGAAGAGAGTTGCGATGCATGAAGTGTTCTTATGTCATGTGATAGCACATCCTATTTTGAGAAAATATTTAAATTTCCATGTCTTCTTGGAATATAATCAAGATTTGAGTGTGCAAGGAAAAATAAAAAGAGAAACTTGAAGATTGAAGATTTCTTTAAAAACATGGTTAAATCAGCAGATGGAGTAATTGTTTCAAGAGTAAAGGATGTAGATAATTTCTTTGAGCATGAACAAACATTTCTTTTAGAATATCATAACCGAGTTAAGGATGTATCTGCTAACTCTGATAGAATGACAAAAATCCCACAAAAGTGCTGCAGATGATTACAATACAATTGGTTCTTTATTATATGTTTTAGGAACACAGGATTCTACAGATATATGAAAGTTTTTTCTCAAAGTTTCAGAAATGTTTGATGAAACAAGAAAAATAGAAGCGTGAGTGTCTGCAGATGAGGCCCTCGAAATTTCTGACCCTTAAAAATATTACTAAGAGAAACTCAAGCTGCTAAGGATCTCCCATATTGAAGGTCTAGGTCACTAGCGGATTATGAAAATGCTAATAAAGCACTGGATAAAGCAAGAGCAAAAAATAAAGATGTTCTGCTGGCTAAAACTTCCCAACAATTATGTAGTCAGAAATTTGAAAAAAAAAAAAATCTCAGTCTGCAAAACAAGAACTTATAGATTTTAAGACAAGAAGCACAGCTGCGTTCAGAAAAAAATTACTGGAAATGGCAGGGTTAGAACTGAAGCATGCAAAAGGTAACTACAGTTGCTGCCAAACTGATTGGCAGTGCTAAATAGAGACACATAAGCCACACTCTGCCTTCCTGTTGAAAAGGGCAGCCTTCCTTCAAATTTTATTTTTGTTTACTTAATGATGTTAAGCATTTATGCTTCCTGGGAACAAATAAAAAACAGCTGACAAAATGGATCTACTCTTTTTCTGAGAAAAATGGAGCAGCGCCACATACAGGCAATGCCAGTCTGTGTGGTGTAATGCCATACTGTGTTCCCCAAGACAGTGGTCCATTATTGTGCACTCACCATACTCGAAGTCCAAATTTTATTCTTCTTTAAAGTAGCCTCTATAACTGCATTTAGTTTATAAATAGTATTCCTTATGGATGCCAATCTTATTTACCTTTAAATAATTTCTGAAGTTTAACCTTTTCAGAATGCATTGTTCAAAAAAGATAAAGATTGCCTTTATTGATTTTTTTAAAATTTTTTTTAAAAAAGCATTATATACCACCTTTGCTCATTCATGTGTAACAGTAAAGCATCTTAATCAGACTTATTTTTAACTACTGAATATTTCTTATAAGTTTTGGGACAGATTTTACGTAATCTTTATGAATTCTGAAGAAAAGCAAATGCATTAGTATGTTTGCCTTAAACTTGTAGACTAAACCAATTATTGTAAAATAAACAGCTATAACAGTGAGAGTTTTTAACTCTGTGGTCATTGTATCACTCTTTAACATTTGGAGTAGCTATAATAAATCTACTCCTATATTATGCTCTAAAAAACCCAATAACAAAAAAACTATCATCCTGTATTTGGGTGTGTTGTATTTATTTTTATCCTGTATCACCAACCATTTCCAAGAATAATAATTAGTTTTACCCTCTTATCCTCTAAATTTCATTTGGTATCTCTTAAAATAGGCATTATTCTTAACAACTTTAACAAAACCTATCCTGCAGAACACAGACTGGCATCCACAGCTCAACTGAGACCTGCCTTGCTTAGAAATTTCTTCTGCCAGATAACCTAAATCATCTCTCTCAAGTTCAAAGTTTCACAAATCTCTAGGGAAGGGGCAAAATAACACCAGTCTCTTTGCTAAAACGTGAAAAGTCATCTTTGCTCCAATTCTCAGCAAGTTCCTCATGTCCCTCTGAGACCATTTCAGCCTGGATTTTATTTTCCATATCATTATCAGCATTTTAGTCAAAGCCATTCAACAAGTCCCTAGGGAGTTCCACACTTTCCCACATTTTCCTGTCCTCTGAGTCCTCCAAACTGCTCTAATCTCTGCCTGTTACCCAGTTCCAAAGTCACATGCACATTTTCAGGTATCTTTTCATCAATGCCCCACTCTACTTGTAACAATTTCTTGTATTAGCCTGTTCTCACACTGCTGATAAAAACACACCAGAGACTGGGAAGAAAAAGGTATTTAAAGGACTGAAACAATACCACATAGCCTCACAATCATGGCAGAAGGCAAGGAGAAGCAAGTCATATCTTACATGGATGGCAGCAAGCAAAATGAGAACTTGTGCAGGGAAACTCCCATTTTTAAAATCATCAGATCTTGCGAAACTCATTCATTGTCATGAGAACAGTGTAGGAAAGACCTGCCTTCATAATTTAATCACCTCCCTCTGGGTTCCTACCACAACATGTAGAAACTGTGGGAGTTACAATTTAAGATGAGAGCTGTATGGTTACATAGCCAAGCCATATCACTAGTCTAGACTAAAAGTTTCTGTATGGTAAGAACCCCATAACTGCTCTACCTATTTTTCTAATGATAATATGAAATGAAAGCAATCAGTTTCTCTGTTTTGGTTTCCAGACCTCTTTTTCACTCAAGTACAAGAAAACTGGGGAAACTGTCATTTGAGTACCAGCAAAAATTATCTCTTGTATGAGGGAGGAACAAACATAGAATGACTCATTTCTTTTACACTGAGAAAGAAGTAGAACTAACCACTCTTGTCAGCCTGATAAAATTCTGCTTTGGATATTCTCAAATGTTTCAAAGATGGCTAGGTAATTGTGAGAGGGTTCCCAGTTACCCCAGATTGACTGCCCAATGATAAGCCAGGCAGAAGAGACAGGTTGATTCTAAATAAAAAATGGAACTGCTTTGGTGGAGCTCCAGAATCTGGATCACCTGTCCAGATTCTAGCTCTTGAGTAACAGGAAGGACAAGAATACTCAAGTCTTGCATTTTACCGGTAGGTATAGTTGTGGTTATGGCTCTGGATACTTTCTGGCCTTGATCTTTCACTCCTAAGATGCTTGTTTACATTTACAGATTTGGCCATCAGATTCTATTTACTCTCGGAACCTCTCACAGGATGTAAAACATGTAGCAGGTCACCGAACTAGATGTGAAGAGCTCAAAAGCCACATTGTCAAAGGGAGGTTTCAAGATGTCTGTGTTGACATTTCACAATGCAGAAAATGCCTCCAATTAGTTTTCTGTACATTTTCAATCCAAAGTCTTGGCCTGTCTTGTAAATCTCAGGCAGAGAACAGAACTTATGTGCAAATTCTGGGTTGGATTAACCTCACTCTGCATTTTGGGTGTTACAGCAAGTAAAGTTCAATTGAAAGAGAGGTCCCCTCACAGAAGCTACTCTTCTAAATAATATTTTACAGAAATGGAAAACAGATGACACAACATGAATATAAGTAGACAGTTTATTTGGACCAACTTTTGAGGATTTTAACCTGGGAACAAAGATTCTAGTTGTCTGAAATCCACACTTTGATTAGCAACAGGTACAAGTGAATTTTATGGCTGGGGTGATGGCTCACACCTGTAATCCCAGCACTTTGGGAGGCTGAGGCAGGTGGATCACTTGAGGTCACAAGTTCAAAACCAGCCTGGTCAATGTGGTGAAATGACGCTAATTCTAGACAGTGTTTGGGAAATAATAAAATAAAATTTTCTCCAGTCCCAGAGAAACTCCACAATGATAGAACAGAAAGTAAACTGTTTTATTTCAAAATTAAACCAGAATGTGACATGCATCACAGAGAATCTGCTTAAAAGATTGGAAAGACAGAGAGAGAATCACCATAACTAGTCCAAAAGTAGAAGAATTGACACACGATGTCACGTGTGGTTCATCCTAAATTCACTGCTAATTAGGGAGGCCATCCATGTATGTTAATTGGTTATGCAATGACAAAATAAACTTTTACATTTTCATGACAGGAGGTAATTTTGCAACTTGAAGACAGGTCCCTGCTGATAAGATAGGCTCTCACTCTCCTACAGAAATTGTTGAACAGGGTGCTATGGTTTTGGCTATTTTCATATTAAAGCAATGGCTCTTTACTCCCCGAGGACTGGGCTCGAGCACCCCACTTGCGTTCTCCTGATGGTCAGTGCCCTCTCTTTACGCCTAGCAACTTCTACTGAGACACAGCCTACAACACACAGCTCAAAGCTGCTAGCTCACATCTTACATGAACGCCAATGCCACAGCAGCATTCTAGTGTCACATCAGAGAGTGAAGCTTGGGTTGCAGGGAAAACAGCCTGCAGGGCTCCTTCACAATTTACTCTCAGAAAACTGCACCTTCACAATAATGGGAATGGGAGGAGTATTTCAGCCTCAGTTTCTATTTATAATGGTGACATTAAAAAAAAAAATACTGCTAGATTTCCAGCATGAATCCAGATAGAGATAGCTCCAAGAATTCTCCCTGTGACAACCCATCTCATTCGCAGAGACCATGGGATACTAACAAGGCTTCTGAAACAGACACCCAAAGCACTGGAGAAAAAAACAGCTCTCAATCTGAGCAAGATTATACTGAAAGAAAAAATAAGTTAAAAGCATCTTCAAGAAAACTCAGATTAGATGTAAGACTAATCAACTTTGCCAGAAGATAGTCCCCAAAATTAATTTTCTCGAAACACTCAAAATGCACAGCTACTCTCAGCATGTCAGCATGAGAAACATGAGCATTATGAGAAAAAAAAAAAAAAAGGCATGCTCTCAGCAGAATTTTATAAGGTTTCTTTTCATGTCTGCTGCTCTCCCATCTCCTAACCAGTGAATTGGGGATCTATACTGGAATACATCTGACAATTTTCACCAGCAATTTTGATAAAAAACTGGAATCTGACTTTGTAATACAATGGAACATATGTGAGCTTGCAACATAGCTAACTGAAGAGTTATTATGGTTTTGGGCGGTCACATCGCCCATCACGTTTATTTGTCCTGTAATAGCAGCATTTGAATTTAGTGAAAGACACTAAAACCACGCTTACCTATAATTATCCCTATTGGATAAATTAATAAGCATGCCAAACTAATATCTACTGTAACAATTTTATAGTGAATTTTCTTTGGATATTAGCTATAAATATCTAAGTAAAATAATTTTAATGTACTTGTCACAATGTATGTAGAACTTTAAAATATCTATAACCATAATTCAGTTTAAAACACTTTATATTTCAAGAGTATAAATAACAATATTAAAATGACTACCTAAGGGATTTATTCAAATATTGTGGCCTTCTATTCATACTATTGTACAAAATGTTATTTAATTTATGTGAAAGCAAGTTGTCCACAAACACTACACCTAACTATACTAATTGTTCTGAAGTAACAGAAACCAAGGTACACCTACAGACTCCACTATTTAGTGAATAAACTGAACTGTTCTTGCCTTTGCAGTGTAAGTATTTCAGTCTGCAAATATGAGATAATTACCTTGGATAATCAGTTTTGTGTCAAAACATTTACTCAGTATCCTTTTATTCTTTATCATTCTGTGTTGCTAAATTTAATCTTATCTTTGCGCTCAACTTTTTTGTGCTCTTAAAACAAGCTTTAAACAGCTGGATGTGGTGGCTTATGCTTGTAATCCCAGCACTTTGGGAGGCCAAGGTGGGTGGATCACCTGAGGTCAGGAGTTCAGGACTAGCCTGGCCAGCATGGAAAAACCCCATCTCTACTAAAAATACAAAATATTAGTTGAGAGTGGTGGCGGGAGCCTGTAATCCCAGCTACTTGAATGGCTGAGGCAGGAAAATCACTTGAACTGAGAGGTTGCAGGGAGCTCAGATCGTGCCATTTTATTTCAGCCTGGGTGACAAAAGTGAAACTCTGTCTAAAAAAAAAAGCTTTAAACAAATTTGTGTCTATTTTAAAAGACTAAAAAACAAACAAACAAAAAACAAAACAAAACAAGGCAAAACAAAAAAACCTTTGCCAAAGCAAAACAAAGCAATGGTTCTGAGGTCCTAGATGAAGACAATTCTGAGTCAGAAAGAATAACAAAAGGTTTATATAGCTGTTACTATGATTTACATATATTTCCAAGAAGCAGAGAAAACTATCTACGTGTAATCTAAATGTTTAAAAAAAAAAAAGAGAGATGAATGAAATATCCTCCCTTACTTTCAGGTAAGAGAATAAAGCCTCTCATCTGTAATTTATAATTTATTCTAAAACAGCCAAGTCTCTGGACATGTTCTTGAACACTTGACGTCTGAATTTCAGTAGACACAGGATGCAGACATCTAAGATGTAGCCTTGGGCATACTGTGTGCACTTGAAAGAATGTTTATGAAAAAAAGCAGACAGAAAAAATGTTATTAAAAATCCATGCATGCAAATGAATAAAACGAGTTCTGCTGGGCATGGAAGCTCATGCCTGTAATCCCAGCACTTTGAGAGGCTGAGGCAGGTGGATCACGAGGTCAGGAGTTCAAGACCAGCCTGACCAACATGGTGAAACCTGGTCTCTACTAAAAATACAAAAATTAGCCGGGCGTGGTGGCACGTTTCTGTCATCCCAGCAGCCCAGGAGGCTGAAGCAGCAGGAGAATCTCTTGAACTCAGGAGGCAGAGGTTGCAGTGAGCTGAAATCACGCCACTACACTTTAGCCTGGGTGACAGAGTGAGACTGTCACAAACACACACAAAAAAGTTATTAGAGAACTATGAAGAGACTTAGATTCTGACTCCTATGACACCCCACATATACTATTAGACAGATCATCGAGGCAGAAAATTAACAGAGCTATCAGAACTAAAACCTTGACCAAACAGTCCTAATAGACATCTACAACACTTTCCATCTGAAATCAACATAGTATACATTCTTCTCACCACCACGTGTCAAATACTCTAAAACTGACCACACATCAGAAATAAAACAATTATCAGCAAATTTAATAATCCCCATATCATACCAAACATATTCTTAGGCCACAGCTTGATAAATATATAATTCAACACCAAGAAAACTACTTGAAATTATACAATTACATGGAAATTAAACAATCTGCATGTGAATGACTTTTGAATAAATAATGAAATTAAGGTAGAAATTAAGAAGTTTTTTGAAACAAATGGGAACAAAGATACAACATACTAGAATCTCTGCAACACAGCTAAGACAGTGGTAAGAGGGAAATCTATAGCACTTTTTGACGCTCACATCAGAAAGTTAGAAAGATGTCCATATAATGACCTAACATCATAAATAAAAGAATGAAAGAAGCAAGAGAAAACCAACTCCTAAGCTAGCAGAAGACAAGAAGATCTGAACTGAAGGAGATTTAGACATGAAAAGTCATACAAATAAGAAATCTATTGAGTTAAATCTTTTGAAAAGTTAGTAAGATAAACCACTAATAAGATTAGTGAAAAAATAAGATCCAAATAAACACAATTAGAAATGACAAAAGGGACATTACCACTGACCCCACAAAAATATGAATAAGTATTGAAGTCTACTATAAACATCTCTATGCAAACTAGAAAATCTTAAAAAAAAAAAAAAAAAGGATAAATTTCTGGAAAAATCCATCTTCCCATAACTGAACAAAAACAACAAAATACATCAGCGAGTAGACCAATAACAAGCTCCAAAATTGAAATAGTAGTAAACAGCCTACCAACCAAAAGAAAGCCCAGGACTGGCCAGGTATGCTGGCTCACACCTGTAATCCCAGCACTTTGGGAAGCAGAGGTGGTAGGATCACCTGAGGTTAGGAGTTCGAGAGCAGCCTGGCCAATGTTGTGAAATACTGTCTCTACTACAAATACAAAACTTAGCCAGGCATGGTGGCACTGGCCTGCAGTCCTGGCTACTCAGGAGGTTGAGGCAGGAGAATTGCTTGAACCTGGGAGGCAGAGGCTGTAGTGAGCTGAAATCCCACCACTGCATTTCAGCCTGGGCAACAGAGCGAGACTCCATCTGGGAAAGAAAGAAAGAAAGAAAATCCAGGACCAGACAGATTCACAGCTGAATTCTAACAAATGTACAAAGAAAAACCAGTATTATATCTTAGAACACTATTTTAAAAAATTGAGAAGGGACTCCTCCCCAACTCACTATATAAAAACAGCATCATTCTATTTATTTATTTATTTATTTATTTATTGAGATGGAGTCTCATTCTGTTGCCAGGCTGGAGTGCAGTGGCACTATCTCGGCTCACTGCAAACCCTACCTCCAAGGTTCAAGCAATCCACCCGCCTCAGCCTCCCGAGTAGCTGGGATTACAGGCATGCGCCACCACACCCAGCTACTTTTTGTATTTTTAGTAGAGACAGGGTTTCACCATGTTGGTCAAGATAGTCTCCATCTCTTGACCTCGTGATCCATGCACCTCAGCCTCCCAAAGTGCTGGGATTACATGCGTGAGTCACCACTCCAAGCAACAGCATCATTCTAATACCAAAATCTGGCAGAGATAAAACAAAAAAAGAAAACTTCAGGCTAATATCCTTGATGAACATTGATGTAAAAATCTTCAACAAAATACTAGCAAACCAAATCCAGCAGCACATTAAAAAGCTAATTCACTATGATCAAGTAGGTTGTATCCCTGGGATGCAAGGTTTGTTCAACAGACACAAATCAATATGTGTGATTAATCAGATAAACAAACTACAGATAAAAACCACAAAATTATTTCAATAGATACAGAAAAAGTTTTCAATAAAAGTTAATATCCTTCACGTTTAAAACCCTCAACAAACTTGGCACGAAGGTAAATAGTTCAAAATGAGTTATCTATGACAAACCCACAGCCAACATACTGAATGGACACAAGCTGGAAGCATTCCTTCTTGAAAACTGGCACAAGACAAGAATGCCTTCTCTCACCCCTACTATTCAACATAAAATTGAAAGTCCTAACCAGAGCATTCAGGCAAGAGAAAGAAATAAAATACATCCAAACACGAAGAGAGGAAATCAAACAATCTCTGTTTGCAGATGATTCTTTTTCTTTTTATAAAATTTAGCATTGAACTCAGAAATTAAGAAAACAGGATATAGAACAGAGATATTCACTGTCACAAATTTGCCCTGCAAAAATAACAACCGATGTTTCCATAAATCTTGTAATTCACCGATTATCTACAATATTTTCTTATAAAAAGTTATGTACTTTCTTTTTTCTTTTCTTTCTTTCTTTTTTTTTTTTTTTGAGACAGAGTCTCCCTCTGTCCCCAGGCTGGAGTGCAGTGGCGCGATCCTGGCTCACTGCAAGCTCCGCCTCCCGAGTTCACGCCATTCTCCTGCCTCAGCCTCCTGAGTAGCTGGGACTACAGGCACCCGCCACTAAGTCCGGCTAATTTTTTTGTAATCTTAGTAGAGAGGGGGTTTCACTGTGTTAGCCAGGATGCTCTCGATCTCCTGACCTCGTGGTCTGCCTGCCTCGACCGCCCAAAGTGCTGGGATTACAGGCGTGAGCCACTGCTCCCAGCAAAATGTATGCACTTTCTACATCCAAAATGGCAAAGAGATTTTACCTATTCTTTTATTTGGTAGCATTCTAAAAGCTGTCTTGAAATCCTATTCGAAACCACCCAGCCCACCCCTCCCACAAAAAACAACAACAACAACAAAAAAAAAAACTTACAGAAAAAGGTAAACATAAACGAGAATTTCAAACAACTGAAATGTATGATTAATTATTTTTGAAACTCACCTCTTTTGTGCCCTCTCAGGAGACACTGCAGTATGTCCCCACTAAGTGCCCCAAGTGCATTTTACTTTGCAAGTTTTTTTGCACCATCTCACTGGGGTCAGGTTGTTTTTGTTTTTTATTTTTTGTCTTTTAGGATACTATTTTTTTCAGGAATCTCAGAGAATCCAAGGGGCAGAAATCATTTCTGTTTTTCCCTCAATACCAGCATAAGATTGGCTGACCTGCAATGTGTCTCTAAGAAAGGGAAGCTAGGTTGGGTGAAGACAATCTTAATGTCTCAAGTGGTTAGCTTTTCAAAGCAAGAGTACACCAGGAGATTCCCCTTAGCCCCAGGGCAGCCATCTGCTCTCCTGAGAGACTGCACTTCATACCTCTTGTTGTCCTGTGAGAGAAAATGACCCAGAAGCTAATAATCATCAAACACTCTAGCAGACATAGTCATGGTGTGTACCCTGGTTCATTCACAGCCAGTACTGAAAACCAGGACCAGGAAAAAACTGAAAGGTGGCTGAGGATACATCATCCCATCAAGATTAAAAAACAAAAACAAAAAAAAAAAAAAAAAAAAAAAAGTGACTGCAAAACATTTTCATAAGATCTCTGTGCAGGAAGACAAAAGAAAAAGGCACAAAGATTTTTTTACAATACAGTGTCAGGGAATTATTTTTTGGTTTATTTTCTAGGGCAATAGTTACAAACAGAAAGCAAATCTTTTTAAATGTCCCACCCAATGGTTTGTCAAAAAATAAAATATAGTAACAAAAGTCTACACTAAAGGATAAATAGTTAATAATGTGAATTAGGGAAGGAAAGTTGGTATTTGGGATAATCAGAAGAAATTGGAAATTTAGTATTTTACTGCAAGTCAGAGTTAGGCTGGAGGGGTTGAGGGGTAGACTTGAGACTCCGTGTGAGAAACATGAAAAAAAAATGCAGAAGATCAGTCCCCTGTGGAGTGTGAATATAGTTAAGTGACAGGCAATTCGAGGTATGTGGCTGCGTAACAGGCAATTCGAGGTATGTGGCTGCGATGCCTGGATTCCTACTTTAAAAAAGAAAAAATGTAACCCAAATGTATTTTTTTGTAAATTACTACATTGGGGAAAACAAAGTTTAGGCGTAACAAACTATAAACTGCCTATTAAGCTCTGATTACATAATCAGAAAATGTGTACCCTATAGGTGCTAATTTAGAAACTACGTACCTGTACCTTACCGAGTTTTGAATTTGGGTTTCTGCATCATGCATCTTCTAAAAGTCTTTCCTTCAAGTCCGTCCCATGGATAACAACTACACCCCATAGCTCGGCGCTCTACAATTTTAGAATCACTCTTTAATTAAATTCGTTAATATTTTGGCGGCGACTCCCATAAATTTTTAACAGAAGGAAAGAGGAATTGAGAATGCCATGGACCAAAGCTCTTCCCATTCATGAACCCGCATCCCGAGTCAGGATTCTCCCCTGACGATCCTCCCTGGTACCTGCACAATCTCCCCTGACGATCCTCCCTGGTCCCTGCACAATCTGGGAGAGACACGGCGCTGCAGGTGCAGAGCTGCCCACAGAGGACTCCAGGCCAGGGAGCACATTGCAGGGAAGACAGGACGCCTGGGCCCATTTGTCAGCGCAGCCGCCATCTTATGGCTGAAGGGGACTGAGGCCGAGGTGGGCAAGAACTCGGGGCGCAGATTGTGAAGCTGACTGTGGGGAGGCCTGAGTCCCGCCACAGCCACTTCCCACTGGTTCCAACCAGCCCCGTTCCCTCTCTCGGGATGTCAGACCGGCACTCTCACCATTTCTAGGCTTCCAGGGGGCACTGGCGTCTTAGCTGTGGATCTCCCAATACCCGCAGTTCTCAGGGCTACAGAGGCTGGGCCTCTAGCAGGAGAGTGCACAAAGCAGACGACAGACGAGACCTGCAGCTTCTGCTGTAGGGAGAGACAAAGGCCGCGCCAAATCCCGGAAGCCGCCAGCTCTGCTCCAGCTGCGTGCCTGATTGGATGGTCCCCAGCCCAGCGCCCCTGATTGGATAACGTTTAAGGCCCCGCCCCCTCCGGCCCTGAGTGACAGAAGATGTGATGAGATGCTGGGGGGAGTGAAGAGCAAGAGGGTAGGCTGCAGCCTTTCCAGGCAGAGCTTCCTCCCTGAACTGAGCCAGGACCACCCCAGAGGGTATTGGTTTTAACCTTCTGTGTAAGATCATATGCCTTTATAAATAGTATGCTATATGAATGTTCACAAATCAAAAGAATATAGACTGCGCGTGGTGGCTCACGCCTGTAATCCCAGCACTTTGGGGGGCCGAGGCGGGTGGATCATCTGAGGTCAGGAATTTGAGACCAGCCTGGCCAACAAGTGAAACCCCATCTGTACTAAAAATAAAAATAAAAAACAGTAGCTGGGCGTGGTGGACCGCGCCTGTAATCCCAGCTACTCGTAGGCTGAGGCAAGAGAATCATTTGAACCCGGGAGGTGGAGGTTGCGATGAGCCAAGATCGTGACACACTGCACTCCAGCCTGGTGACAGAGTGAGGTGGAAGGAAGGAAGGAAGGAAGGAAGGAAGGAAGGGG
>NW_016826238.1:19207-22978 GCF_001698545.2 Rhinopithecus bieti
TTATCATTGAAGATATTTTCACAAATGTTCCATGAGAAAACAAGTATCCTAATATCCTTTTAGTTACTGTTATAACATCAATCCTCTTGCATGAGAAAATTCATACAAGAAAACATGCATTAAAATGGCAAAAAAAAAAAAAATTCTGTATAAATGCTTAAATGGCTCATCAGGTAACAGAAATGTGGGATTATATGTTTCACAAAAAAATTGGTAATAACCTATTTTAGTAATTTAGAAGGGTCACCACACACAAACAGACACACACTTAAGTTATATTTAATTTAGATTATTTTATCTCTTCTGTGAGTAATGGAATGCAGAGCTGTTAATAATGGAAGCTTTAAGAACTCAGGAATGAACAAGTGGCTGTTGGCTGTCTGGATTCTCCAAGAGTCCACACTTAACAATAAATCCGTCCTCTTAAATACCAGATTTGTTTCTCCAATTTAGGTGCATAACACTGATGACTGAGGGGTTTTCATAGGTAATTTGACTTAGGCCACAGAGTTAATTCAAACGATATGTCTAAAAAATTTCAGTACTGGCTGATTTAACATAATATGTGGCAGAATATGTTTCTAATATTTAATTAATCTTTGTTTTGCTTGGGTTAGCAGTTTTATAAGAATCAATCTCTTCATTAGGATTCTCACAATCCTTACCCAGTCCAAACAATAAAATCCCAAACTGATCAGAAACTTATACTTGACATTACTCACATTTTCATAAACCTCCTTAAAGACACAATACTTTACAATTTCACAAGCCTTTGGAGTTTTGAGAAACTACATTAGAAATAGACCATTAACTATGGAAATGACTTAAAATGGTTATAAAGAGGCTGGACGCCGTGGCTCATGCCTGTAATCCCAACACTTTGGAAGGCCAAGGTGGGTGGATCACCCTAGGTCAGAAGTTAGAGACCGTCCAGACTGATCAACATGGTGAAACCTCTTCTCTATTAAAAATACAAAAAGTAGCCAGGCATGGTGGTGCATGCCTGTAATGTCAGTTACTTGGGAGGCTGAGGCAGAAAAATCACTTGAACCTGGGAGGCGGAGGTTGCACTGAGCCAAGATCACACCATTGCACTTCAGACTGGGCAACAACAGTGAAACTCTGTCTTAAAAAAAAAAAATGGTTATAAAGAAACAAATACAAATAAATGGATTGTATATTCAGCCTACAATTATTTATCCTAACAACCATAATTATGACAATTAGCATATACTCAGATATATAAGATTTTTAGAAATTTCATATATTGGCCAGGCGCAGTGGCTCACATCTATAATCCTAGCATTTTGGGAGGCCAAGGTGGGTGGATCACAAGGTCAAAATATCAAGATCATCCTGGCCAACATGGCAAAACCCCATCTCTACTAAAAATGCAAAAATTAGGCTGGCTGCAGTGGCTCACACCTGTAATCACAGGACTTGGGGAGCCCAAGGTGGGCTCAGGAGTTCAAAACCAGGTCAGGACAGGAGTTCATCAGCCTGACCAACATGGTGAAACCCCATCTCTACTAAAAATACAAAAATTATCTGGGTGTGAAACCGTGTACCTGTAATCCCAGCTACTCGGGAGGCTGAGGCAGGAGAATCACTTGAACTCTGGAGGCGGAGGTTGCAGTGAGCGAAGATCTCACAATTGTACACCAGCCCGAGTGACAGATGGAGACTCCGTCTCAAAAAAAAAAAGAAAAAAAATTATCTGGGTGTGGTGGAGTGTGCCTGTAGTCCCAGCTACTTGGGAGATGGAGGCAGGAGAATCACTTGAACTCGGGAGGCAGAAGTGAGCCAAGATTGCACCACTGCACTCCAGCCTGGTGACAGAGCAAGACTCTGTCTCATAAAAAAAAAAGAAAGAAATTTCATACATTTTGAAATAAACATTAATAACATGTTTTAAAATATTAAGTTGAAGCTCAAACATTTTTGACAATGCTTTCCATGTAACTCAACACAAAAAATAATTCTGTTTATTATTCTTTTATGTGCTGCATTGGCATTGGCTCTTTATAGCATCCAGAAGTTAGGGGTCAAAAAAGACACAATTTCTCAGCTGTTTGCTGTGGCTCATGCCTATAATCCCAGCACTTAATGGGAGGCAGAGACAGGTAGATCACCTGAAGTCAGAAGTTTGAGACCAGCCTGGCCAACATTGCAAAACCCCGTCTCTACTAAAAATACAAGAATTAGCCAGGCATGGTGGCACACACCTGTAATTCCAGCTACTTGGGAGGCTGAGACAGAAGAATTGCTTGAAGCTGGGAGGCAGAGGTTGCAGTGAGCCAAGATCACACCACCGTGCTCCAGCCAGGACAACAGAAAAAAAAAAGAGACAATTTGTAAGCTAAAATTTGATTTAGAAAAGCCTGTCAAATATGTCAAAGGATTAAAATAGTTTGTTGATATGTGTAGGCTATTTATGATTTTCAACACTTACTAAAACTACTGTGCCTGAAACAATCTCTTACCTTGAATTCAAGTGACTATAGATGGATCTGCTAAGAAGACATTTTATTCTGTTGCAATTTAGCAAAGTATTTCAGTACATCTTGAAGTTGTCTTTTGATTTTTACAATGGCAGTGTTGTTTTTCAAGATCCCCAAGTCAGAAGCAGCCGTGGGGCAAATCTCAGCAGCACATATGGAAATCACACACAGTGAATCCATCCCTCACCCTGAATACATTGTTTCCATCCCAGACTGCGTGTAAAAATCACTAGCGATAGGGTGAAGAGGGGTGGGGTGGTGTTAAAAAATCCCCTAAAAACAGGTTGCCACACCCTAATTAAATCAGAATTGCTTGAGTTGAACCTGAGCAACAGTGTGATTTTAATCTGTATAGGTGATGACAGAGTGCAGCCAAGCTTAAATGCCACCACTGTAAATTAACATTTTTTGATGACCTAATTGCAAATTATTTCTCAAATGAATGTAAAAATGTTTGCTGCTAAGTCATGGCCTTTTAGTCTAACCAGTATTACTAAACTAGTCTTCTTCACTGAACCAATCTTGCTGTTGGTTTTGTGCCTTAATCAAACCAGTTCCATATATACTGAGTACCCACTGAGCAAGGCACTGTGCTAGGTGCCTCGACATTGGCAATCATTGCTGTGAGGGGAAATTTTTCTGGAAAAAACAAACAACAAAAACAATTGCATTCTCTTAAAATAAAAAACATACCATGAACCAGACTGAGGTAAAAATAAAAAGACCTACAGTTTCACCCAAGGGGTACAGCTGTAATATTCCCCTTGGAATATTACAATCTGTACGATCATGTCCTGTGTTCCACCATAAACAAACCAAAAAATGCTGCCATTATTCTGAGGTCGAGTTAGCATTTTGGGCAAATAGGTACTATGTACTTTTTGTTGATATAACACATGCATACAGAAATATATGTGGAAATAATTCATTCCTGCAAAGCTTAATGAATTCTTACCAAGTAATACACTGCCTGTAATCCCAGCACTTTGGAAGGCATAAAAGGGCAAATGGCTTGAGTTCAAGAATTCGAGACCAGTCTGGGCAACATGGAAGACCCTGTCTCTACCTTTAAAAAATAACAAAAAACAGAGCTATGGTGGTTTTTGTTTTGTTTTGTTGCTGTTGTTGTTTTGGTAGTTTTTAAAACTAGAGAGAGGATCTCACCAAAGGGTCCAGGATACTTGGAAGTCTGAGGTGGGAGTCATAAGTCTTATTAAAAAAACAGGCCGGGTGTGGCAGCTCACACCTGTAATTTCAGCACTTTGGAAGG
>NW_016826238.1:25037-27135 GCF_001698545.2 Rhinopithecus bieti
TTTTTTTTTTTTTTTTTTTTTTTTTGTATTTTTTAGTAGAGACGGGGTTTCATCATGTTAGCCAGGATGGTCTCGATCTCCCGACCTCTTGATCCACCCGTCTCAGCCTCCCAAAGTGCCAGGATTACAGGCTTGAGCCACTGGGCCCGGCCAGGTTAAGCTCTTTTTAAAATTTTCTACATTGTATCTAAATATACTCCAAATCATTTGTTTTTGTTTTGTTTTGTGTTGTTTTGCAGAGAGAAAAATTTTTCTCTGTGATGTTCAGTTTCATAAGATTTGACAACTGTCTAGAGTCACACACCCATCTTCAGAGTACCACACAGAACTGTTTCATTGTCCTAACTACTACTACTTTTTGTTCTTCTTTCTCCTCCTTCTCTTCCTCCTGCTTCTCCCTCCTCCTCCTTTTTCTTCTGCTTCCTTTTCTCCTTCTCCTCCTTCTATTTCTCCTTCTCCCCTTCACCTTCTCCTTCTGCTTTCTTCTTCTTTTTCAGGAAGGTCTTGCTATATTGCTCAGGCTGCTCTTAAAATCCCTGATTCAAACAAGTCTCTCACCTCAGCCTCCCAACATGCTGAGATTATAGGTTTGAGCCATCAAGCCTAGCTTGATTATAATCAATATCTGTAACTTTCTTTTTCTACAATGCCATATAATTGGATCATATAATATGTAGCCTTTTGGATCTTACTTCCTTCACTGGAGAAATGGATTTCTGACTCATGCATACTGTGATGTGGATCAACAATTTGTTTTATGTTGTTGATATTAACAACTAGGATTCTGTTGCTATGGATGCACCACAGTTTATTTATTCAACTGCTGAAAAGCATCTGGTTTATATCTAGCTTTTGCAATTAAAATAAAGTTAGCAATACACAGCCACAAAAGTTTTCATTTCAACATTAGTTTTCACTTTGCTTTAGTAATGACCTAGGAATGGACATCCTGGTAACATTTAAATGTATATATATAACATTACAATAAACCACTAAATTGTTTTCCAAAGTTACTGTATCATTTTACATTTCTAGTTTTAGTTGCTCTAAATCCTCACGAGCACTAAGTCTTTGTAATTTTTCTTTGCATGGTTGCCTTTCTCATAATTGTGTGCTCTCATTGAGACATATGCTTTTTTTTTTCCTTTTCTGCTGGAAAGCCCAACTTATATAATCCATGTAGAAATAAATGTATAAAATATTGTTGTAGAATATATTTGGTTCTGGCTGGATACAGTGGTTCCCACCTGTAATCCCAGCACTTTGGAGGCCGAAATGGGTGGAACCCAAGGTCAGGAGTTCACGAGCAGCCTGGCCAAGATGGCTAAATCTTGTCTCTACTGAAAATACAAAAATTAGCAGGGCATGGTGGCAGACGCCTGTAATCCCAGCTACCCAAGAGGCTGAGGCAGAGAATTGCTTGAACCTTTGAACCGGGGAGGCGGAGGATGCAGTGAGCCGAGATTGCACCACTGCACTCCAGCCTGGGCGACAGAGCAAGACTCCATCTAAAAAAAAATAAAATAAAATAAAATAACAGCACTGAGTTGTTTGCAACATAGACTTTAGTCCTGTACTTGCCCTGATTATTTGCATAAGGTAGAGCAAAAATGACTATCTCTACATAGGTCTTTTAGATTGGCTTTGATGGAAATCTATTCCACAAGGAATAAGACCTTCTAAAGCTGAGCACAGCCATGTGTTTGTATCCTCAAATACCTGTGAGCTGGGTAATCCTTTCCTCTTAAGGTCCCAAGATAAATTTGGAGCTCTTAAGCCTGTTAAAAGTGATATTTTCACTGACCACAGGTCAGGAAGGCTATACAGAGACTGTGTAGACAAGGATATGAGGGTAGTTTTTTCAAGGGGTTTTTATCATCTCTGCAAGTCAAGCTTGACTCTTTAAAGGGAAGCATACCCTTTCAGTCAGAGTCTTCATTAAAATAAACAAACAAAAAACAGTTTCTCCAATTGCATCCTGTTGCTAAAGCAAATGGATTCTTATTGCACTCATACAACTATATTGCCATAAGTTAAGAATACTGACAGATAGTTTCCAAATTCTAGAGGAAACAGGCAGAGAAAACAAACATATTCC
>NW_016826239.1:0-907 GCF_001698545.2 Rhinopithecus bieti
GAATTCACACATCACAAAGCAGTTTCTCAGAAAGCTTCTTTCTGTTTTTTTTTTTTTCCTGAGGATATTTCCTTTGTCACCAGAGGCTTCAAAGCGGTCAAAAATTCTCCTTCTCAGATTCCACAAAACAGTGCTGGCAAGCTGCTCCATGAAAGAGTATTGTCTCTCTGTGAGATGATCTCACACACCACAAAGCAGTTTATCGAAGACTTCTCTCCACTCTTTGTCTGAGGATATTTCATTTTTCAACATAGGACCAAGGCCCTTGGAATACCCCATGGCAGATTCCATGAAAATAGTGTTAGCAAACTGCTCAATGTAAAGAAATATGTATCTCTGTGACATGAATTCACTCATCACAAAGCAGTTTCTCACACAGACTCTTTCTAGTTTTTACCTGAGCATATTTCCTTTGTTACCATAGGCTTCAAAGTGATCCAATAGATCAATTCTCAGATTTCACAAAAACAGTGCTGGCAAGCTGCTCCATGAAAGAGTAGTGTCACTCTGTGAGATGATCTGACACATCACAAAGTAGTTTATCGAAGACTTCTCTCCACTCTTTGTCTGAGGATATTTCATTTTTCAATGTAGGACTCAAGACCATCGTAATATCACATGGCAGATTCCAGTAAAACAGTGTTAGCAAACTGCTTAATGTAAAGAAAGGTGTATCTCTCTGACATGAATTCACTCATCACAAAGCAGTTTCTCATACAGTTTCTTTCTAGTTTTTATCTGAGGATATTTCCTTTGTTACCATAGGCTTTGAAGTGATCCAGTATATACCTGCTCAGATTCCACAAAACAGTGCTGAAAACTACTCCATGAAAGAGTAGTGTAACTCTGTGTGATTATCTCACACATCACAAAGCAGATTCTCAGAACGGTTCTTTCTTGTTTTATC
>NW_016826240.1:0-720 GCF_001698545.2 Rhinopithecus bieti
ATGTTGCTCAGGCTTGTGTTAACCTGCTAGGCTCAAGCTATCCTCCCACCTCAGCCTCCTGAGTAACTGGGATTACAGGTGCACACCACCACACCTAGCAATATGGTACTATTAAGGGCACTAACTCATTTAGAACATATTATTATTATTATTATTATTATTATTATTATTATTATTGAGATGGAGTCTCCCTCTGTCACCCAGGCTGGAGTCCAGTGGCACAATCTCAGCTCACTGCAACCTCTGCAGGTTCAAGCAATTCTCTTGCCTCAGCCTCCTGAGTAGCTGGGATTACAGGTGCCTGCCACCATGCCCAGCTAATTTTTGTATTTTTAGTAGAGATCGGGTTTCGCCATGTTGGCCAGGCTGGTCTCAAACTCCTAACCTCAAGTGATCCACCCGGCCACAGTGATGGGATTACAGGTGTGAGCCACTGCACCTGGCCAAAGATGTCCATTTCTATTCTAGGATGCACATGCTAAATCAGAGACAAATCCATATCAAGATCAAATCCAGAGCTGAAGCACAGTGTCAGCATGGTAGGATTGGGACGAACTGAGAAGAGGAAAAGGGCAATGCTAAATGAAAAAGTCAAGTCTAAGAGAACTTTCAGGGGGAAATTTGGCTTAAGCTACACTTTGTTTTTTGTTTTTGAGATGGAGTCTCCCTCTGTCACCCAGGCTGGAGTGCAGTGGCGCTATCATGGCTCACTGCAAGCTC
>NW_016826241.1:0-16388 GCF_001698545.2 Rhinopithecus bieti
CATAATGTTATTAGGTCATTACTGGACCATTAAAGGAAGCAGGATAGAGCTTGCAAAATTTGTTTGGATTACTCAAACCCAAATCACTGCTGGGAGAGGAAGGCATAGTCTTGTCTTTAATCCCACCTGGAGGAGGCTTGACAGAAAGGGGCTTCAGGAAGGTTGACTCTGCAGAAGTAGTAAGAGGCACTCCTGCTGAAATAGTTGTAATAAGAAGGGATAAACACATTTTCAGATATTAGAACTGCATTTATTGTAAAGTACTAGGGAAATTTAGAATTCTCTAAAACCCACTCCCTGGACTTCTTTTTTTTCAACAGACAGTTGCTGGATAAAGCTTCTAAAGTAAAAAAAGAACTTCCTTCTGTGAGAATGGAAATGTGAATATGAATTTGTCACCAAGTTTGATATGAGAAGGAAGAGGTATTCTGTATTAGGCATTGCCTAATTATATTCATATAAAAAATCAGTGAAAGTATGATAGCCATCTTATGATTCTTTGAAAATAGTGAGGATAAAACATATGATACTAACTTCTAAGTTAGTCTTTCTTGAGTAACAAAGTAAGGCACCTATTCATTCTACATTTGTGATGTCTGCATCAGAATACAATCTATGCAGTTGTTTAAGACTATAAAACTATACATGTTCCTACAATTCCAGTATTTCATAGCTCTTTTATTTATCCTCCTCTCTGAGCCCAAGTTGATAAATCTTGGGACTGAAGATAAAAGTTTTATAAGATGTTTTTTCTTTTAGGGCACACTGATGCTATCTTATCTTTTGAATGACAGGCCGAAAAAATGTATAAAATTAGAGACTAAATTTAAAAAAATAATTCTGGTTTCATTTATTAAGAAAATAAAAGTTTTAATAACATATCTCGTGGCATTGACTTTGCTGGGTGACTATGAGTTCAAAATTAGTAAGTTCAAATTATACTATGAGTTCAAAATTGATGTTGGTGAATTTTCCATGCCAGGCATGCCTTAGTCCTAAAGTGTTGAAGCTACAAAGAATGTGGTAAATTATTCATTACAGAGGGTTAATCATCATTTTTTGTTCTAGCACATGCATTTATAAAATACAAGTTGGGTTTTCCAGGGTATACTCTGACATCTTGGGCAACTTTGAGTCAGTTTTCTCATATGTGCTGGTGACCCAACATCACTGGAAGAAGGAAAGACGCAATGTTTTATAATTCCCTGTATATTTAGGATTTAACATAAACTAAGTACTCAGTAACTAACTGATGATGCTAGTAGTACTTTATATTCATAGGACGAAAGAAATAGGCTGTTATAACAGAAAGAGTCAGTAACTTTTTTTTTGCCTACTGTTAGTAGGAAACACATAATTATATTATGGTGAAGACATTGATTTCAACACTCATATCAGATGTTTTGGAAAATACTAACACAAAAAAGATGCCAAGGGGAAGAAGTAAAAAGTGAAGATTTTATTATTTGATTAGAAATGGAGAGAGCTCCAGCTGCTTACTGTTGTTTCTTTATAGCAGTATAGCAAATCACTTGCTTTTGTTTCAATTTGGTGAACTGAAAAGGAGAGGTCATAACATTTCTTAAAAATCAACTAGCAATTAAAATCTCCATACTAAATGACAAAGACAGAAACAGAGATTAACTGGGAAGAAGAAGAATAATCAAGTTATTTCAACTGGGGTGAAAGTCTCCCCCAATAAAAAGGATATGGCAGAGTTAGACAAAACATGATAGGTAGATCCTTCATTGAAGATCAGGAGGTGAATGGAACCTTACCCATCTCTGGTTGAAATCCTGATGGAGATGTCTGATCATGTTCTTCCATTAATTGCTTCAGTTTTGTAGCATGGACCTTTCCCACATAGTGAGACTGAGCAATAAATGGAGAGCTAAACATCATGTTGCAGAGATCACAAAATTTATTTTTGTCGACTCCTTCATACCTATGCACCTGAAATAGGCACAATCTTGTTAGAAAGATTCAGTAACTCAAAGTTTAGAATTACACAATACCAACACACATCACTCACCTGAAAATTCTCAACATGCATCTTCATTTTCTTACCAGGCACTTCATTTTGTTCCCCATGCATTTGAAAATAAAAACTAACATTTTGAGCATGTTTTTCACCCTGAAAAAAGATATAATATGACTTTGTTTATTCAATAAAAGAGTCATTCAAAATTTACACCTTTCTGAATTTGAGGATGGCACTCATGTGTGTTAATATATTTAGTCAAACTTGGAGCAAACTCACATGATTTCAAATCTCTAAATGTCAGTTAAAATGAAAATAATGCTAAATTTAGAAGCTAACAAGTTTTAGATTCTTGTTTTTGAAATGGATTCCTAGTTGCTGCCCAATATCAAATACCTTCTTTTTACTTAGTTACAGATCTTGAGCAATGTACCCAGCTAAAAGACTATGTTTTTCAGCCTTCCTTTCAGCAAGATGTATCCACGTAACTAGATTCTGGTCAATAAGATATAATTTGAAGTGTTATGTGGAACTTCTGGGAAGCCTCCTTAAATGACTGGGCCATAATCCCTTATTCTACCCTTCTTCCTTACTGCTTTTGGAATTAAGATACAAAGGATGCCATGGTGGACACTGAGAAGGAAAACCAGTTCATCAGAACAGAAAGACAGAAAATGCCTGCTGAGCGTGGTGGCTCACGCCTGTAATCCCAGCACTTTGGGAGGCCGAGGTGGGTGGATCACAAGGTCAGGAGTTCAAGACCAGCCTGACCAACATGGTGAAACTCCGTCTCTACTAAAAATACAAAAATTAGCCAGGCATGGTGGTATGCGTCTGTAATTCCAGCTACTCAGGAGGCTGAGGCAGGAGAATCACTTGAACCCAGGAGGTGGAGGCTGCAGCGAGTTGAGATTGCGCCACTGCACTCCAGTCTAGGCAACAGAGTGAGACTTTGTCTCAAAAAAAGAAAAAAAAAATGCCTACGTCCCTGATAATGTTATAAAGCTGTCATATCAGCCCTCTACTACCTACCTCACAAATTCTTTTATGTGAGAAAAGAAATCCTCCTGGGTTTAAGAGATATTAGAAATAATCTCTAACAAATATATAACCAAATATGTAAGAATAACTAAGATGTTGGTGTAGGGGGAAGGGAAACTAACATTTCCTGAGCACATAATGTGAGACAATCACTCTCTCTACAGAATTTTATTTATTTTTAAAATTGTATTTTTCCGTAAGTTATTAGGGTACAGGTGGCATTTGGTTACATGAATTAAGTTCTTTAGTGGTGATTTGTGAGATTTTAGTGCACCCAGCACCCAAGCAGTATACACTGCACCATATTTGTAGTCTTTTATCCCTCTTCCCCCTTCCACTCTTCCCCCCGAGTCCCCGAAGTCCACTGTATCATTCTTATGCCTTGCATCCTCGTAGCTTAGCTCCCGCATATCAGAGAGTACATATGATATTTGATTTTCCATTCCTGAGTTACTTCACTTAGAATAATAGTCTCCAATCTCATCCAGATAACTGCAAATGCTGTTCATTCATTCATTTTTATGGCTGAGTAGTATTCCAGTGTATATATACCACAGTTTCTTTATCCACTCATTGATTGATGGGCATTTGGGTTGGTTCTACGATATTGCAATTGTGAATTGTGCTGCTATAAACATGCGTATGCAAGTATCTTTTTCAAATAATGACTTCGTTTCCTCTGGGTAGACAGCCAGTAGTGGGATTGCTGGATGAAAAGATAGTTCTACTTTTAGTTCTTTAAGGAATCTCCACAATGTTTTCCACAGTGGCCGTACTAGTTTATATTCCCCCCAGCAGTGTTAGAAGTGTTCCCTGTTCACCACATCCACACCAACACTACTGTTTTTTGATTTTTTGATTATGGCCATTTTTGCAGGAGTAAGGTGGTATCGCATTGTGGTTTTGATTTGCATTTCCCTGATCATCAGTGATGCTGAGCATTTTTTCTTGTGTTTGTTGGCTATTTGTGTATCTTCTTTTGAGAATTGTCTATTCATGTCCTTAGCCCACTTTTTGATGGGATTGTTTGTTTCTTACTGATTTGAGTTTGTTGTAGATTCTGAATATTAGTCCATTGTCAGATGTACAGATTGTGAAGATCTTCTCCAACTCTGTAGGTTGTCTGCTCTGCTGACTGTTCCTTTCGGTGTGCAAAAGCTCTTTAGTTTAATCAGGTCCCAGCTATTTATCTTTTTTCTTTATTGCATTTGCTTTTGGGCTCTTGGTCATGAAATCCTTGCCTAACCCATTACCTAGAAGGGTTTTTCCAATGTTATCGTCCAGAATTTTTACAATTTCAGGTCTTAGGTTTAAGTCTTTAATCCATCTTGAGTTGATTTTTGTATAAGGTGAGAGATGAGAATCCGGTTTCATTCTCCTACATGTGGCTAGCCAATTATCCCAGCACCATTTGTTGAATAGGGTGTCCTTTCCCCACTTGATGTTTTTGTTTGCTTTGTTGAAGATCAGCTGGCTTTAAGTATTAGGGTTTATTTCTGAGTTCTCTATTATGTTCCACTGGTCTATGTGCCTATATTTTTATACCAGTACCATGCTGTTTTGGTGACTATGGCCTTATAGCATAGTTCGAAATCAGGTAGTGTGATGCCTCTAGATTTGTTCCTTTTGCTTAGTCTTGCTTTGGCTATGTGGGCTCGTTTTTGATTCCATATGAATTTTAGAATTGTTTTTTATAATTCTGTGAAGAATGATAGTGGTATTTTGATGGGGATTGCACTGAATTTGTAGATTGCTTTTGGCACAGAATTTACTGTAGACTGCATTTATACAATATTGATTCTACCCATCCATGAGCATGGGATGTGTTTCCATTTGTTTGTGTCATCTATGATTTCTTTCAGCAGTGTTTTGTAGTTTTCCTTATAGAGATCTTTTGACTCCTTGGTTAGGTATATTCCTAAATTATTTTTTCTTTGCAGCTATTGTAAAAGGGGTTGAGCTCTTGATTTGACTCTCTGCTTAGTTGCTGTTGGTGTATAGAAGAGCTACTGATTTGTGTACACTAATCTTGTATCTGGAAACTTTGCTGAATTCTTTTATCAGTTCTAGGGGCTTTCTGGAGGAGTCTTTAGGGTTTTCAACGTAAACGATCATATCATCAGCAAACAGTGACAGTTTGACTTCTTCTTTACTGATTTGGATGCCCTTTATTTCTTTCTTTGCCTGATTGCTCTGGCTAGGACTTCCAATACTATGTTGAAGAGGAGTGGTGAGAGTGGGCATTCTTGTCTTGTTCCATTCCTCAGAGGGAATGCTTTCAACTTTTCCCCATTCAGTATATATTAGCTGTGGGTTTGTCACAGATGGTCTACATAATTTTAAAATGTGAAATATACCCATTGTATGGGAAAGAACAGGAAACAATATAATCAAAACCCATACCCACTACTCAGTTTTAACACTTTGTTGCATTTCTCTCAAATTTCCTTTTTAAAAGGGGTAAAATTTTACAGATACAATCCTACACCCTCATGCTCACACTCACAATCCTTTCTTCCTCTCTCTCTCTCTTAAAGTTGGTGTACCTGATTTCCTTTCATGCTTTTATTCTTTTACTACACACACGTATCCGTAGTTTTATTTATTACTATCTTGTAAATTTTTTTTATAAAAAAGGAATCATTTGATACATATCCTTTCAAATTGCTTTTAAAACTCAGCATTCTATTTATAAGATCTATTGATATTGATACATACAGCTCTAGTTCATTCATGCTATAATATTCTACTCCATATGCTACCTATCCAGTTCCCTGTTTAGGACAATTATCTTTCAGTTTATTTTGCTAATATAAGCATTGCTATAATTAACATATATAAATAGATCTCCCAATATACATGTTCAAAAGCTCCTTTAGAATAGATACCTAGAAGTGGAATTCTTGGCCTATAAGGAGTGTGGATTTTCAACTTTACCAGGTATTATAAAATTTTGAAGCAGTTTACATCTCCAAATGCAGTGATGACAGTGTCTGTTTCCCTATATTATCTTGAAGTGTTAAGTGTTATTAGATTTTAATTTTCTCAGTATTATGGTTCTTATATGATAGTTTATTATCACTTTAACTTGCATGTCCTGTATGATCACTAGTGAAGTTGAGTATCTTATTCCATGGACTGTTCACATCACTTTCCCATTTTCTATTTGCTTTTGTTCTAATTGATTTGTAGTCCTTTCTATATTCTAGACACTAATCCTTTGTTAGTTATATAGGTTATAAATATCAACTAATGTGAGGCATATATTTTAACTTAGTTTATGATTCAAAATTTTTTAATGTCATATAAATTTCTTCTACAGATATTGTGACTTATTTGAAAGCCGTGACTTATTTTAAAGGTGAAATTGTTGTAGATATAGGAAACCAGGCCAATAAAATAAAACAGGATAAAAGCCTCAAAAGAAACCAATATGTATGTGGAAATTAGCATACAATAGAGGTGCCACTACAAATCAGTGAGGTAAGGATCAACTATACAATAAATAGTGCTGGAACAACTGGCTATCCATATGAAAACCTGTTGTCACCCTCCATACACAAAATCAATACCAGATGGATTATAACATAAGAAGTAAATCTTCAAAGTTTTAGAAGAAAATAGAGGGAAGTATATGACAAAAGTGTATAGAATGGTTTATTAAACACATAAGCACAGACACAAAAGAAATATTAATAAATACAACCTCATTAAAATTCAAAACTTCTGCAATACTGTTATATTTTACAGTACTATACTGAGAGAGTCTTTGTATCTTTTTTTGTAAAATGCATGTGTACATGTGTGTGTGTGTTCAGAAATCATATTGGAATCACAGAAGCAAAAGAGAAATTCAATAATGGTTAACTACAAGTGATAGAATTATAATTTATATTTATTTTCCTGTATTTTGCCTATTTTCTAGACTGAATAGTACTATATGATTCCATAAAAAGCTGTCTTTCCAATGTAAATTAAAATGGTTCAAATGGATAAATTGTAGTTATCACAGAGCCCCTTGGCTGTCTGTCTCTGTTACTAATTCTAAATCTTTGATCTATGGAGTCTAAAGATGTGCTGGGCACTCTCATACATTTGATTTCACTTAATTCTCACAAGTATAGTAAGAGATTTTTACCACTATCATTTTACAGGTCCAAGAAACATGCTCAGAAAGGTAAAGTGACTTGCCAAAGCTTATGTAACTAGTCAATGGTGGAGTTAAGACTTAACCCCACCTCCTCTCGATGCACAGTCAACACAATTTCCCTATCTGTAATTATAGTAAATTAATTTCAACCAACATTAGGACTAAAACATAATTACCAATAAGATTAGCAATAGGAAGAACAAGATGAGGTGTTTAAAAAAGTAGAACTGGCATTACATTAGTTTTAACTGAATATGTCTAGTATTTTTGGTAACCTAGATACCAGATATGAAAGAAATCCAACAGCTCATCAGATGATGTAGAAACATGAAGAAACACCAGATGAAGGGAAAGAACACTGGATATGAAATCAGAATAAATCATGTTTAGGCTTAGTTATACCAGTGACTAGCCATGGAGAAGTGTTAACCCTCTGGGTCTCAGTGTTCCAATCTATAAACTAAGAGAGTAAGGACATTAAACACTCTCTCTTTTAGCTCTAGGATTCTACATTCCTGTGTCTAAAAACACATGGCTCAATCAAGTGCAAGACTGGTTTGTTTTGTTTTTATAGTCTTCATTTGCTATAAAGGAAGACTCTGGGAGTTCTACATAATATCCCTTGATTCACATTAATAGTTTCCTATGCAAGCTTCATAATGCCTCCCTTATATTTAATACAAGGGTGGATGGCTTGATGGATACAAAGCGAGGCAGAGTGGTGTGAAGAAAAGAAAACAAGCTTTGGAGTAAAAAGACTGAGCTTAAGTCTGAATTCCCCAAACTTAAAGTAGTATATTACCATCCCTGTCTGAGCCAGTCTCCTCATCCATCAAAGGAAAATAACACTACCTTTTTCACAGGATTCTCATAGCAATCAAGTAAGATGACTTACGGGAAGTTTACTTGCTACATTTGAAAACCTGCTTTAGACCCTATTTCCATTATTTTTAACCTACCTCATAATGTGAAATTCTTTGTGATTCAAACTGTAGCATTACTCCACATACTTGACAAAACTTATCTGTAAAAAGTTCAGCCTTTTCCTCCTGTTCATTCCACATGGCATCTGTGAATAAAAAAGGGAAGAGAAATATATCACATTAATAAATATTTAGAGGTATCATTTTTCATTCCTCGACTATGTATGATTTCATATGCCACTTCAAATTTGAGTGCTTGTGAGGCTAGAGTAACAGCTCTTTGTTCGAGTATGCAATTTAACACACACATACTAAGTATCCCTCTAATGACAGATATGGCAAGAGTTATTTATTTAGTATGGTAAGTCTAGGCAATGGCATTCTAAAGGAATCATTATGGGGGCACCAGTAACTTCATGAGCTTCATGGAATGACTTGGGACACCCGTAATTAAAGGCTGGGTTTAAAAACCCAGCCTTGGCCAAGTGCGGTGGCTCATGCCTGTAATCCCAGCACTTTGGGAGGTTGAGGTAGGAGGACCGCTTGAGGTGAGGAGTTTGAGACCAGCCTGGGCAACAGACCAAGACACAATCTCTAAAATAACAGAAATAAAAATTAGCTGGGCATGATGGCAAGCGCCTGCGGTCCTAGCTACTCCAGAGGCGGAGATGATCACTTGAGCCCAGGAGGTCAAGGCTGCAGTGAGCTATGATTGTGCCTTCCAGCCTGGGTGACAGCAAGACACTGTTTCAAACAAACAAACAAAAAACCTGAAAACCAACCAAACAAACAAAAAACAGCATTGATATTTTGCGTTTAACAGCAGACAATCCTAAGAAACGCTTTGTTTTAGGACTGCCACTTGTCACAGGATTCTCATTAAGAATCAAGAGATTTTTACCACTCTCATTTTACAGGTCCAAGAAACATGAAGCTATGCCTTCAATGTTATCTAGAAATCACAAGGAACCACAAAGTATCTTTGCCCATAGTGGGCAAACATCCTTCATCATTGTACAAACACTAGCATACTAATGTGGCCAAACAAGTGTCACACAAGCCCCTCAAAGCTATAATGTAATGTTCGTATACATATCTAGAAATGTATACTATAGTGTTTCTCACTGTAATAAATAACACATGCCAAAACTTTCTGCATTTACACTTGAGGTCTATACTGTCATCTAAACTTCTTAAGAACTACACCGTATTCTGCCAAAGTTTATCCATTTTTCTATACAGTATGAGTCACAAACATCAAAATTCTCATTGTTATTTGGCTATCAAAGTGAATAAGTTGGTACCACATGCTTTCACAGAGATGCCAATTGCTTATTAAATGAATAAAAAGTTGTAGAACAAATACAATACATCAAATTCCCAATACTAACAAAAATTAAATATATGCACAGAAGAATCTGGAATAAAATAAACCAAATTTAAAAATGGTTAACTCTGGTAAGTGGGCCTAGAAAAGGAACAAGGAGAGACAACTTAATGTTTAACTCTCTGTACAACTGTCTTAATTTTTGCAGAAAAGCAAGCATGCAGGACTTTCTAACTAAAAAACCATTAGGACAGACATCATCAAGATGGTGGAGTAAGACTCTTCAGCACTCATCCCTCTACAGAAACATCAATTAAAATAACTATCCACAAATGAAAATACCTTCACAAGAGCCAAAAAACTAAAACACAAAACAAATATGCAGGAGATTATAGCAGTACCTGGGTGTAGCACAGAAATAAGGTGCATTCAAGAAGGTAGGAAAGAAAGTTTTACACTATCAGCATCAGCCTTCTACCAACCCCAGCATACAGTGGAAACAGATAACCCTCTGTGTGAGAGAAGGAGAGGGAAGTGAGCACTGAACTTTGATTCGAACTCCAAAACTGGACCCACCCCAGTAATATCCAGTGCTAGGAAGACCCCCACAGCCCTAGACTCCAGGACAGTACCAGTGGACTCAGCCTCCAGGCCTGCTCCAGTGCCAAGCTGAATCATTCAACCCCAAGCTCCAGGAATGCACAGTGGACTTGGTCTCCAGGTTACCCCAACATCAGGCCAACCTCAGCAACACCATGCCCTCGACCATCTCCAGCATTGGACTAGCTCCCAAGGCTCCTGGCTTCAGGCCAGGGCCAGCCCCAGCACCTGGCCAACTCCCACAGCCCTAGTCATAAGGCTGGCACCTGCAGACTCAGCCTCCAGGCCAGCCCCTCGAGGGAACTAATATAGGCCCCAACAGGCTGGTACCCACAGACTGAGCCTCCAGGCCTACCCCAGAACCAGGCAGGATCCCACAGTCCAACCCTCCAGGCTGGCTCCTGTAGCCCTTGCTGGAGCTCTTGCATCTCAGTGTTCCAGCAGACCCAGAGCCCAGGTCAGTTCCAGTAGACCACAGTGCTGGACTTGCCCCCATGAACACAGGTGCCAGGACCATCCCCGTGTGCCCAGGTACCAGGCTGGCCTGGTGGCTCCAAGATCCACATTAGCCCCCAGGGACCTAGCCTCTAAGCTAGCCCTTGCACACGCAGCCTCCAGGCTTGCTTCTGCAGACTCAGGCTCCAGGCCAGCCACTGGAGCTGAGTCTGCTTCAGGTTCCACACTGGTCCCAGCACCAGGGCCCAGGCTCCAGAGGACCCAGGCTCCAGGCTTATTCTAGAAGACCCAGGGTCCATGCCCACTCCTGTAGACCCCAGTACCAGGCAGGACCCCTTGGACTGAGGCTCCAAGACCACCCCTGCAGACTCAGGCTCCAGGTCTATCTCAGTGATCCCAGGAACCAGGCACCTCAGTGATCATTTCAATAATCCAAGATACCCCAGTACTAGGCTAGCCTCCACGGACTCAGGCTCCAGGCCCATGCTAGTGGACCTAGGTGTCAGGCCCATCCAGTGTTCAGCCAACCCCTATAGACTCAGGTTCAAGGCTTACCCCAGCACCAGGTGAGCCCCTGTGGACCAGGCTTCAGGCTGGCTCCTATGGTTACAGGCTCCAGGCCTGCCCTTGTGGACATAGGCTCCAGGCCCATTCCTCAAGACCCAATCAGCAGATCCNTACAGGTCCAAGAAACATGCTCAGAAAGGTAAAGTGACTTGCCAAAGCTTATGTAACTAGTCAATGGTGGAGTTAAGACTTAACCCCACCTCCTCTCGATGCACAGTCAACACAATTTCCCTATCTGTAATTATAGTAAATTAATTTCAACCAACATTAGGACTAAAACATAATTACCAATAAGATTAGCAATAGGAAGAACAAGATGAGGTGTTTAAAAAAGTAGAACTGGCATTACATTAGTTTTAACTGAATATGTCTAGTATTTTGGTAACCTAGATACCAGATATGAAAGAAATCCAACAGCTCATCAGATGATGTAGAAACATGAAGAAACACCAGATGAAGGGAAAGAACACTGGATATGAAATCAGAATAAATCATGTTTAGGCTTAGTTATACCAGTGACTA
This sequence comes from Rhinopithecus bieti, assembly GCF_001698545.2. Taxonomy (NCBI): domain Eukaryota; kingdom Metazoa; phylum Chordata; class Mammalia; order Primates; family Cercopithecidae; genus Rhinopithecus; species Rhinopithecus bieti. The sequence continues at coordinate 11,568 of NW_016826241.1, forward strand.
GCCATGGAGAAGTGTTAACCCTCTGGGTCTCAGTGTTCCAATCTATAAACTAAGAGAGTAAGGACATTAAACACTCTCTCTTTTAGCTCTAGGATTCTACATTCCTGTGTCTAAAACACATGGCTCAATCAAGTGCAAGACTGGTTTGTTTTGTTTTATAGTCTTCATTTGCTATAAAGGAAGACTCTGGGAGTTCTACATAATATCCCTTGATTCACATTAATAGTTTCCTATGCAAGCTTCATAATGCCTCCCTTATATTTAATACAAGGGTGGATGGCTTGATGGATACAAAGCGAGGCAGAGTGGTGTGAAGAAAAGAAAACAAGCTTTGGAGTAAAAGACTGAGCTTAAGTCTGAATTCCCCAAACTTAAAGTAGTATATTACCATCCCTGTCTGAGCCAGTCTCCTCATCCATCAAAGGAAAATAACACTACCTTTTCACAGGATTCTCATAGCAATCAAGTAAGATGACTTACGGGAAGTTTACTTGCTACATTTGAAAACCTGCTTTAGACCCTATTTCCATTATTTTAACCTACCTCATAATGTGAAATTCTTTGTGATTCAAACTGTAGCATTACTCCACATACTTGACAAAACTTATCTGTAAAAGTTCAGCCTTTTCCTCCTGTTCATTCCACATGGCATCTGTGAATAAAAAAGGGAAGAGAAATATATCACATTAATAAATATTTAGAGGTATCATTTTCATTCCTCGACTATGTATGATTTCATATGCCACTTCAAATTTGAGTGCTTGTGAGGCTAGAGTAACAGCTCTTTGTTCGAGTATGCAATTTAACACACACATACTAAGTATCCCTCTAATGACAGATATGGCAAGAGTTATTTATTTAGTATGGTAAGTCTAGGCAATGGCATTCTAAAGGAATCATTATGGGGCACCAGTAACTTCATGAGCTTCATGGAATGACTTGGGACACCCGTAATTAAAGGCTGGGTTTAAAACCCAGCCTTGGCCAAGTGCGGTGGCTCATGCCTGTAATCCCAGCACTTTGGGAGGTTGAGGTAGGAGGACCGCTTGAGGTGAGGAGTTTGAGACCAGCCTGGGCAACAGACCAAGACACAATCTCTAAAATAACAGAAATAAAATTAGCTGGGCATGATGGCAAGCGCCTGCGGTCCTAGCTACTCCAGAGGCGGAGATGATCACTTGAGCCCAGGAGGTCAAGGCTGCAGTGAGCTATGATTGTGCCTTCCAGCCTGGGTGACAGCAAGACACTGTTTCAAACAAACAAACAAAAAACCTGAAAACCAACCAAACAAACAAAAAACAGCATTGATATTTTGCGTTTAACAGCAGACAATCCTAAGAAACGCTTTGTTTTAGGACTGCCACTTGTCACAGGATTCTCATTAAGAATCAAGAGATTTTACCACTCTCATTTTACAGGTCCAAGAAACATGAAGCTATGCCTTCAATGTTATCTAGAAATCACAAGGAACCACAAAGTATCTTTGCCCATAGTGGGCAAACATCCTTCATCATTGTACAAACACTAGCATACTAATGTGGCCAAACAAGTGTCACACAAGCCCCTCAAAGCTATAATGTAATGTTCGTATACATATCTAGAAATGTATACTATAGTGTTTCTCACTGTAATAAATAACACATGCCAAAACTTTCTGCATTTACACTTGAGGTCTATACTGTCATCTAAACTTCTTAAGAACTACACCGTATTCTGCCAAAGTTTATCCATTTTCTATACAGTATGAGTCACAAACATCAAAATTCTCATTGTTATTTGGCTATCAAAGTGAATAAGTTGGTACCACATGCTTTCACAGAGATGCCAATTGCTTATTAAATGAATAAAAGTTGTAGAACAAATACAATACATCAAATTCCCAATACTAACAAAATTAAATATATGCACAGAAGAATCTGGAATAAAATAAACCAAATTTAAAATGGTTAACTCTGGTAAGTGGGCCTAGAAAAGGAACAAGGAGAGACAACTTAATGTTTAACTCTCTGTACAACTGTCTTAATTTTGCAGAAAAGCAAGCATGCAGGACTTTCTAACTAAAAAACCATTAGGACAGACATCATCAAGATGGTGGAGTAAGACTCTTCAGCACTCATCCCTCTACAGAAACATCAATTAAAATAACTATCCACAAATGAAAATACCTTCACAAGAGCCAAAAAACTAAAACACAAAACAAATATGCAGGAGATTATAGCAGTACCTGGGTGTAGCACAGAAATAAGGTGCATTCAAGAAGGTAGGAAAGAAAGTTTTACACTATCAGCATCAGCCTTCTACCAACCCCAGCATACAGTGGAAACAGATAACCCTCTGTGTGAGAGAAGGAGAGGGAAGTGAGCACTGAACTTTGATTCGAACTCCAAAACTGGACCCACCCCAGTAATATCCAGTGCTAGGAAGACCCCACAGCCCTAGACTCCAGGACAGTACCAGTGGACTCAGCCTCCAGGCCTGCTCCAGTGCCAAGCTGAATCATTCAACCCCAAGCTCCAGGAATGCACAGTGGACTTGGTCTCCAGGTTACCCCAACATCAGGCCAACCTCAGCAACACCATGCCCTCGACCATCTCCAGCATTGGACTAGCTCCCAAGGCTCCTGGCTTCAGGCCAGGGCCAGCCCCAGCACCTGGCCAACTCCCACAGCCCTAGTCATAAGGCTGGCACCTGCAGACTCAGCCTCCAGGCCAGCCCCTCGAGGGAACTAATATAGGCCCCAACAGGCTGGTACCCACAGACTGAGCCTCCAGGCCTACCCCAGAACCAGGCAGGATCCCACAGTCCAACCCTCCAGGCTGGCTCCTGTAGCCCTTGCTGGAGCTCTTGCATCTCAGTGTTCCAGCAGACCCAGAGCCCAGGTCAGTTCCAGTAGACCACAGTGCTGGACTTGCCCCATGAACACAGGTGCCAGGACCATCCCCGTGTGCCCAGGTACCAGGCTGGCCTGGTGGCTCCAAGATCCACATTAGCCCCAGGGACCTAGCCTCTAAGCTAGCCCTTGCACACGCAGCCTCCAGGCTTGCTTCTGCAGACTCAGGCTCCAGGCCAGCCACTGGAGCTGAGTCTGCTTCAGGTTCCACACTGGTCCCAGCACCAGGGCCCAGGCTCCAGAGGACCCAGGCTCCAGGCTTATTCTAGAAGACCCAGGGTCCATGCCCACTCCTGTAGACCCCAGTACCAGGCAGGACCCCTTGGACTGAGGCTCCAAGACCACCCCTGCAGACTCAGGCTCCAGGTCTATCTCAGTGATCCCAGGAACCAGGCACCTCAGTGATCATTTCAATAATCCAAGATACCCCAGTACTAGGCTAGCCTCCACGGACTCAGGCTCCAGGCCCATGCTAGTGGACCTAGGTGTCAGGCCCATCCAGTGTTCAGCCAACCCCTATAGACTCAGGTTCAAGGCTTACCCCAGCACCAGGTGAGCCCCTGTGGACCAGGCTTCAGGCTGGCTCCTATGGTTACAGGCTCCAGGCCTGCCCTTGTGGACATAGGCTCCAGGCCCATTCCTCAAGACCCAATCAGCAGATCCACCCCAGTGGATTCAGGCTTCAGGGCCAACCCTGAAGACCCGGATACCAGGCCCGCTCATCTGCTGACCCAGTTAGCAGGCCAGGCTGCCCAAGGACTTCAGCAACAAGTGCATCAGGGACATACCAGATGGTCTGCCTGGGAATCTCTGCATGGGCTAACTGGTAAAGGGCTTTCCCAGAAAATTAAGTCTGCAAAATTGGAATAAGTCCTTACATTTCTTTAAATGTGCAGACATTAATGTAAGACAATGAGAAACATGAAAACCAAGAGACAAAACACTACCACAAGAACACTATTTCTTAGTAGCTGACCTCTATACAAACTGACAAAGATTCAAAATAACTGTTTTCAGGAATCCCAAAAAACATAAAAAAAAAAAAAAAAATAGAGAAACAATTTAATGAAATCAAGAAAACAATAAATGACCAAAATTAGACATTTAACAGAGGGACTGAAATTATATTTTAAAATTATCAAATAAATTCTGGAGCTTAAAATGCAATGAATGAAATGAAAATGTAATAGCCTCAACCTCAGAATTGACCAGGCAAAAGAAATAATCTATGAACTCAAAGATAAGCTATTTGAAAATATACAGTAAGAGGAGAAAAAAAGAAAAGAATGAAAAGGAAAACTAAACTAGAGCAGGAGTATCTATATTTATATTAAATAGAAACCATTGAAGACACTTATTTTAAAGTTATGTTAGATATCTTCACCAAAGCTTAATTTTCAATACCATTACATGGACTAAAAGGCTTACTTTTAGAAGTGCATACTCAAGATAAGAATAAATGTAATTAGAAACATGTAAAACATAACATAATGAATAGTTACAAATTTATCTCTATTACATATAGTATCACCTCTGAATTATTTTGAGATTGTTTTAGAATATAGGATTTATCTAACTCTGATTCTAACATCAGCACTGTAAAGAAGTTAATTAAAATGCATTTCAGGACTTCCTTTTTTCAGGATTAACTACTATGTGCAAATTGAGCTTAGTGGTATAATCTTGAACTTTCCATCCATTAAAATCTTTAATAAGAATAAGTAAATATAGGAGGCAGAGCAAGATGGCAGAACAGAAAGCTCTACCAATTGTCCCCCCACCCCACAAGGACACCAAGTTAACAACTATCTACACAGAAAAAAACACCTTTACAAGAACCAAAAATCAGGTGAAAGCTCAAAGTACCCAATTTTAACTTCAGATCACTGATAGATGCACGTAAGAGATAGAAAAAAAAAAAAAAAAAAAAA
>NW_016826241.1:16726-21364 GCF_001698545.2 Rhinopithecus bieti
AAAAAAAAAAAAAAAAGGTCCTGAATAGCTGATGCCACCCCTCCCCATCCTGCAGCTGCAGCCTGGTGCAGAGAGCATTTCTGGATGCTGGAAGGGAGAACACAGCAATTGTTAGGCAGTGAACTTGGTGCTGTCCTGTTAGAGCAGAAAGGAAAACCAGACCAAACTCAGCTGGTACCCAACCAGGGAAGGAGCACTTAAACCAGCCCTAGCCAGAGAGAAGTTGCTGATTCCAGTGGTTCAAAGTTGAGTGCCCGCAAACCTTACCTCTGAGGGCCAAAGTCCTCTCAGTCTCTAAGTAAACTTGAAAGGCAGTCTAGGCTGTAAGTACTGCAACTCATAGGCGAGTCCTAGGACTGAACTAGGCCCAGAGACAGTGGACTGGGGTGAGTGGGGGGCACATGACATATTGAGACACCAGCTGGGGCAGCCAAGGAAGGACTAAAATCACCCCTCCCTTAATCCCAGGCTGCATGGTTTGAGGCTCCAAAAGAGACCTCTTCCTTCTGCTTGAGGAGAGGAGAGGGAAGAGAAGAGAGGACTTTGCCTTGCATCTTGGTTACTAGCTCAGCCACACAAGGATAGGGCACCAGTCAGAGCTGTGAGGACCCTGTTCCAGGCCATATCTCCCAGCTGACATTTCAAGACACACCCTGAGCCAGAAGGGTATTCCCTGACTTGAAGGAAAGGACTCAATCCTTACAGCGTTCATCATCTGCTAACTGAAGAGCCCTTGGGACCTGAATAAACCAGCAGTGATACCCAGGAACTACCTTGAGGGTCTTGTTGAGCCTCTGAGGCTTGCTGGCTTCAGGTGAGGCTCAGGAAATTACCAGCTGTGGTGCTATGAGGCAAAACTCCTTCTGCTTTAGAAAAGCAGAGGGAAAAGTAAAGAGGACTTTGTCTTGCCCCTTAGGTACCAATACCACCACAGTGGGGTAGAGCATCAAGCAGGCTCCTGGGGTCCCTGATTCTAGAGTTGACTGTTGCACAGCATTTCTGGGACTACCCTGGGCCAGAGGGGAGCTCACAGAGCTGAAACGTGAGTCCCAAGCCAGGCAGAATTCACCCCAAGTGCACTTAAGAGCCCCTGTGCCTTAACGGAACACCAGTGGTAATCTGGCAGTACACCTTGCCTTGTGGCCAGGGGTGGCTGTGGCTATGGGGTGAGGCTACTCTGCCTTTGGAAAGTGAAGTAAGGATAAGAAAGACGGAGTGTGGTGGTTTGAGTACCAGCTCAGCTGCAATACAATAGAATACCAGGTAGACTTCTAAGGTTTTTTAACTCTAGTCTCTGACTCCCAGACAACACTTCTAGACTCACCCACAGATTAGGGGACCTCACTGCCCTGAAAGGAAGGACACAGGCCTGGCTGGCTTTGCTACCTGTGGATTGTAGAGCCCCAGGGCCTTGAGAAAACATAGGCATTAGTGAGGGAGTGGTTACAATGGGCCTTAGGCAAGACCCAGCTCTGTGCTTCAGGTGTGACCCAGCACAGTCACAGTGGTGGTGGCCACAAGGATGCTTGTGTCAATCCATCCCGATTTCAGTGGCTCAGAACAGACAGAGACTCTGTAAGTTTGGGAGAAAGTAAAGGAAGAGAAAAGAGTCTCTGCCTGGTCATATAGAGAATTCTCCCAGATCAGGTTCAAGACCATCAGGGCAGCACTTCTACAAGTCTGTGAAACCCCACAGTGTTACAGGGTCTGGGGTGCCCCAGAAAGAAGACACAGCTTAGATCACAACACCCACATCCTTTCAAATATCTGGTAAGTCTTTCCAAGAAGGACAGCTACAAATAAGCCCAGACAGTGAAGACTACATTAAATGCCTAACTCTTTGATGCCCAGACACCACAGAACATCTACTAGCATCAACACCATTCTGAAAACATGACCTCACCAAATACACTTAAAAGGCACCAGGGACCAATCCTGGAGAAACAGAGACATGTGGACTTTCATAGAGAGAATTCAAAGTAGCTGTGTTGAGGAAACTCAAAGAAATTCAAGATAACAGAGAGAAGGAATTCAGAATTGTATCAGATAAATTTAACAAAGAGATTGAAATAATTGAAAAGAATCAGGCAGAAATACTGGAGCTGAAAATGTAACTGGCATACTGAAGAATGAATTAGAGTCCTTTAACAGCAGAATGGATAAAGCAGAAGAAAGAATTAGTGAGCTTGAAGATAGGCTACTTGAAAATACACAGAGGAGACAAAAGAAAAAAGAATAAAATACCATGACACACACCTACAAGATCTAGAAAATATATTGAAAAGGCAAATCTATGAGTTGTTGGCCTGAAAGAGGAGGTAGAGAAAGAAATAAGGTAGAAAGTTTATTCAAAGGGATAATAATGAGAACTTCTGAAACCTAGATAAAGATATCAATATTTAAGTACAAGAACATTATAGAGCACCAAGCAGATTTAATTCAAAGAAGACTACCCCAAGGCATTTAATAATCAAGTACCCAAAGGTCAAGAATAAAGAAAGGATCCTAAAACCAGCAAGAGAAAAGAAACAAATAACACACAATGGAGCTCCAATATGTCAGGCAGCAGACTTTTCAATGGAAACCTTACAGGATAGAAGAGAGTGGCATCATATATTTAAATGCTAAAGAAAAAAGAAACCCCTTTTACCCTAGAATAGTATATTCAGTGAAAATATCCCTTAAACATGAAGGAGAAGTACTTTCCAAGACAAACAAAAGCTGAGGGATTTCATCAATACTAGACCTGTGCTAAAAGAAATGCTAAAGGGAGTACTTCAACCAGAAAGAAAGGGACATTAATGAGCAATAAATAATCACCTGAAGGTACAAAACTCACTAGTAAGTACACAGAAAACCACAGAATATTATAACACTGTAACAGAGGTGTATAAACTACTCTTACCATAAGTAGAAAGACTGAAAAATGAACCAATCAAAAAGAATAACTACAACTTTTCAAGACACAGTACAGTAAGATGTAAGTAAAAACAACAAAAAGTTAAAAAGTGGAGGAATGAAGTTAGGGCGAGTTTGTATTAGTTTTCTTTTTGCTTGCTTGTTTATGTAAATAGTGTGTTAAATTGTTATCAGGTTAAAATAATGGGTTATAAGTTACAAGAAGGGATCTGCAAGCCTCATGGGAACCTCAAACCAAAAAACATACAATAGATACACTAAAAATAAAAAGCAAGAAATTAAATCATATTATCAGAGAAAATCATCTTCACTAGGGGAAGACAGCAATGAAAGAAAGAAGGAAGAGAAGACCACAAACAACCAGGAAACAAAAATCAAAAGGGAAGAACTAAGTCCTTACTTATCAATAATAATACTGAAGGTAAATGGACTAAACTTCCCAATCAAAAGACACTAACTAACTGAATGGATGAAAAAACAAGACCCACCGATCTGTTGCCTAGAGGAAACATACTTCATCTATACAGACACACAGACTGAAAATGAAAGGATAGAAATAGACATTCCATGCCAATGAAACTAAAACAGAACAGGAGTCACTATAGTTAGATCAGACAAAATAGATTTCAAGACCAAAACTGTAAGAAGAGACGAAGAAGGACACTATATGATGATAAAGGGGTCAGTTCAGCCAGAGGGAGGACATAACGATTTTAAATAGATATGCACCCAACACTGCAGCACCCAGATATATAAAGGAAATATTACTCAAGTGAAAAAGAGAGATAGGCCCCAATACAATGACAGCTGGAGATTTCAACACTCCACTTTCAGCATTAGAAAGATCTTCCAGACAGAAAGTCAACAAAGAAAGAGCAGATGGAATCTGCACCACAGATGAATGGATCTAACAGATATTTACAGAACATGTCATGCAACAACTGCAGAATACACATTCTTTTCCTCAGGACATAGGTGTTTCTCAAGAATAGACCATATGTTAGGTCACAAAACAACTCTTAAAACATTCAAAAAAACTGAAATAATATCAAGCATCGTCTTGAACCACAATGGAATAAAACTAGAAATCAATAATAATAGGAATTTTGAAAACTATGCAAATACATGGAAATTAAATAATATGCTCCTGAATAACCAGTGGTTCAATGAAGAAATTAAGAAGGATATTGAAAAATTTCTTGAAACAAGTAACAATAGAAACATAACATGCCAAAACCTATGGAATACAGCAAAAGCAGTACTCAGAGGGAAGTTTATAGCTGTAAGTCTCTACATTAAAAGAGAGTTTAGAAAAACTTCAAATAATCAAACGATGCATCTTAAAGAACTAGAGAAATAACAGCAAACCAAACCCCAAATTAGTAGAACAAAAGACATAATAAATATCAAGCAGAAATAAATGAAATTGAAATAAAAAGTACAATACGAAAGATCAATGAAACAAAAAGTTTTTTTTGAAAAGTTAAACAAAATGGACAAACCATTAGCCAGACTACTAAGAAAAAAAGCAAGAAGATCTAAATATATCAAATCAGAAATGAAAAAGGAGACATTACAACCAATACTGCAGAAATTCAAAGGATCATTAGTGGCTACTATGAGCAACTATATGCCAGTAATTTGGAAAATCTAGAAGAAATGGTCAAATTCCTAGTTAGATACAGTTTACTGACATTGAACCAGGAAGAAATCCAAAAC
>NW_016826241.1:22986-30936 GCF_001698545.2 Rhinopithecus bieti
CCGCATGTTCTCACTCATAAGTGGGAGTTGAATAATGAGAACACATGGACATAGGGAGGGGAAAACACACACCGGGACCAGTTGGAGGGTGGGGCAAAAGGAGGGAGAGCATTAGGGCAAATAGCTAATACATGCAGGGCTTAAAACTTAGATGATGGTTTGATAGGTCCAGCAAACCATGGCACATATATACCTATGTAACAAACCAACATGTTCTGCACTTATATTCTGGAATTTAAAGTAAAATTTAAAAAATCTTAAAAGTAATCCAATTTACAATAGTCACACATAAAATTGAATACCTAGGCATTAACTTAAGCAAAGAAATGCAAGATCTCTAAAATGAAAACAGTAAAACACTGGTGAACGATATTGAACAGGACACCAAAAAATAGAAAATATTCCATGTTCATGGATTGGAAGAATCAATATTGTTAAAATCTCCATAGGACCCAAAGCAATCTACAGATTCAAAGCAATCCCTATCAAAACACCAATGACATTCTTCACAGAAATAGAAAAAAATCTCAAAATTTATATGGAACCACAAAAGACCCAGAATACCCAAAGTTACCCTAAGTAAAAGAACAAAACTGGAGGAATTGTTCTTCTGTTACCTGACTTCAAATTATACTATAGAGCTAAAGTAACCAAAACAGCACGGTACCGACATAAAAGTAGACACATAGACCAATGGAACAGAATAGAGAATCCAGAAACAAATCCACACACCTACAGTGACCTCATTTTGAGAAAGGTGCCAAGAACATAATCTGGGGAAAAGACAGTTTCATCAATAAATGGTGCTGGGAAAACTGGATATCCATATGCAGAAAATGCAGCTAGACCCCTATCTCCTCTATATACAAAATTCAAATCGAAATGCATTAAAGACTTAAATGTAAGACCTCAAACCATAAAATTACTGCAAGAAAACATTGAGGAAAATCTCCAGGACGCTGGTCTTGGCAAAATTTCTTGAGCAATACCCCACAAGCACAGGCAACAAGATAAAACGGACAAATGGGATCATATCAAGTTAAAAGTTTCTGCACAGCAAAGGATATAATCAACAAAGTGAAGAGACAATTCACAGAATTGGAGAAAATATTTTCAAACCACCCATCTGACAAAAGGTTAATAGCCAGAATATATAAGGAACTCAAAGAACTCCAATGGAAAAGTATCTAATAATCCAATCAAAACATAGGCAAATGATGTGCATGGACAGTACTCAAAACAAGACATACAAATGGCAAACATGCATATGAAAAGGTGTTCAACATAATTGATCATCAGCAAAATGTAAATCAAAGCTACAATGAAATAACATCTCACCCCTGTTAAAATGGCTTATATCTAAGACAGGCAATAGCAAATGCTGGCGAGGATGTGGAGAAAAGGGAATCCTCATACACTGTTGGTGGGAATGTAAATTAGTACAACCACTAAGGAGACCAGTTTGGAGGTTCCTCAAAAAACTAAAATTGAGCTACTATATAATTCAGCAATCCCACCGCTGGATATTTACCCCAAAGAAAGGATATCAGTATATCAAAGAGATATCTGCACTGCTATATTTGTTGCAGCACTGTTTACAATAACAAAGATGTGCAAGCAACCAAAGTGTCCACCAACAGATGAATGGATAAAGAAAATGTGGTACATATACACAGTGGAGTACTATTCAGCCATAAAATAATGAGATTCAGTCATTTGCAACATCATGAATGGAACTGGAGATTATGTTAAGTGAAATAAACCAGGCACATAAAGACAAACATTGCATATTCTCACTTATTTGTGGGATCTAAAATCAAAACAACTGAATTCATGGACATAGGGATTAGAAGGATGGTTACCAGAGGCTGGGAAGGGTAGTGGGGGGTTGACAGCGGGGAGGTAGAGATGGTTAATGGGCACAAAATAAACAGAATGAATAAGCCTAGTATTTGATAGCACAACAAGGTGTCTATCGTCAGTAATAACCATATATTTTAAACAACGTAAACAGTAATTGGGTTGTTTGAAACTCAATGGATAAATGAGGGGATGGATACCCCATTCTTCATGTGCTTATTTCACACTGCATGCCTTTATCAAAACATCTCATGTATTCTACAAACATATACACCTATATGTATCCATGAAAAGTAAAGGCTGGGCGTGGTGACTCATGCCTGTAATCCCAGCACTTTGGGAAGCCAACGTGGGTGGATCACAAGGTCAAGAGATCGAGGCCATCTTGGCCAACATGGTGAAACCCCATCTCTACTAAAATACAAAATAAATAAATAAATAAATAAATTAGCTGGGCGTGGTGGCACACGCCTGTAGTCCCAGCTATTTGGGAGGCTGAGGCAGGAATCGCTTGAACCCAGGAGGTGGAGGCTGCAGTGAGCCGAGATTGCGCCATAGCACTCCAGCCTGGTGACAGAGCAAGACTCCATCTCAAAAAAAAAAAAAAAGAAAAGAAAAGAAAAGAAAAGAAAAGTAAAATTAAAAGAGAGTAAGTAAATATTATTAGTAGATAATTATCTCTTTGATTACAATATAACTTATTAAAGAAGCAATCCAATTTCTTTTGAGGACAAAGGAAACTATTAAAGGGTTCAAGATATTCCTAAAATTTAACATTATGCTCCTAGATCAACCCTTAATTCCAGACTTCTCCACTATTAACCGTCAAGTTTTGAAACTGCGACATTCAAGTTCATAAATATCAATGCAGTTTTTTTTAAACACCACCTTTCATGACTCGGCCCTCCCAGATCATGTCCATGAGAAGCCTATGAAAACTACTAGTCTCCTACCATTTTCTTTAGAATGGCATTCCTACACCTTACTTCTTTGATCAATTTTCTCAAAAAATTTTGGTCTCCTCTCTCTTTTTTTTTTTTTTTTTTTTGAGCAGAGTCGCTCTGTCCGCCTCCAGGCTGGAGTGCAGTTGGCGCGATCTTGGCTCACTGCAAGCTCCAAACTCCCTGGGTTCACCGCCATTCTCCTGCCCTCAGCCTCCCAAGTAGCTGGGACTACAGCGCCGCACCACCACGCCCCGGCTAATTTTTTGTATTTTTAGTAGAGACGGGGGTTTCACCGTGTTAGCCAGGATGTCTCAATCTCCTTGACCTCCTGATCCACCTCCTCGGCTCCCAAAGTGCTGGGATTACAGGTGTGAGCCACCACGCCCGCCCCTCTTTTTTTAATCAAATGGCATAATATTCCCAGGATTAAAATCTCAGTCATTTTTTCCTCGCCCAGAAAATTAACTGACTCATTATCAATTTCTAGCTTATAACATTTTTCAACATCTACCTTTTCCTTTTAATTCATAACAGCTACCTAGTTCAGGCCCTCCAAGTGTCTTAGATATCCTATAGCGTTTATTGTTATGTATTGAGCTTAGTTTTCCAAAGTATTATGGTAAAGATATTTTTGAGAGATAAGAAACAACCAAATATTTAATGAGAGCCTCTGTATGTCAAGAAATGATAGATATCCCTTTAGACCTTAAGACAAATATGCCAAGGTAAGTGGCACATTTGCCTGAATGTTCAAAAATTTTGAAGAATAGAAATTAGGATTCAGTTGAAAATCAAAATAACCTATCACATGTCATTTTGGGTTTAGCTGGAACTTAACTTTGCATTATCTTGACTCTTTTCATTATGCATACATAACTGTTCCACATGTTGGAAATGACCAAACTACATGATGCAATTCCTAATTTCACGAAATTGACAATTTAGTAAGGAAGATGGATGTGAATTGAAAGAAACTATGATCCAAGACAACATGGTCGAAGTGTTATAAGACACAAGAAGGTAGAGTGTGCTATTGCGAGGAATTTGGAGGAGGGGAAGTTTCCTGGAGTGGAACAGATTTTGAGCAAACTTTAAAAATGTGTAAAATTCAAATAAAAAGAGTGGGAATAAAAGTATTTCAGGGGAGCAAGGGTATGAAGGAAATAATGGAAGCTTAGAATAATAACCAAGTCCATGATGGCATCACAATGAAGGGTCATATGGACTTAATTCTGCATTCACAGGAGCAAAGGAGTGACTTAAAATGGGTATAATCAGGGGTCAGTTTCAGGCTTCAGGCTTGAACCAGAAGAAGGGCAGTGGGCACAGAATGGTAAGGAAAAAATAGGAAGAGTATATCAAAACTAGACCAGTATTGAAGTTTTGATTTAGAACGTTGCATGAATAGCATATAATCTATAACCTATTACTTTTTTTTTTTTTTTTTTTTTTTTTTTTTTTGAGACAGGTCTTACTCTTTACTTGGGCTGGAGTGTTAGTGGCGCAACATGGCTCACTGCAGCCTCACCTCCTGGGTTACAGCGTTTCTCCCACCTCAGCCTCCCAAGTAGCTGGACTACAGGTCACACACCCACCAGCTCCACTAAGTTTTGTCTTTTTTGTAGAGTGGGTTTTCACTATGTTGCCTTAAGCTGGTTCATCAAACTCCCTGGGCTGAAGTGATCTGCTTGCCTCTGCCTCTGCCTCCCAATGTACTGGCGCGACTACAGGTGCTGAGCCCCTGTGCCCGGCCTAGATCTATTACATTTAGCTTAGTAATCGTGTTCTGGATGCAGAGAATGGAGCTTTTGACTTTACATCCAATAAATCATCCACAATTGCAGTAAACAACATTTCTCTTTGTGGGTGTAAATAAAATGGTGTTGATAGCTCTGATTTCAGTAATTGAAAATTAAAATACATGAAAATTATGAAATTATAAAAGATATTGGAGTGGATGATTCGCATTACAATGTACTTTAAAATTAAAAGGTAGACTGTGAGTTCCGCAAGAGAAATAAAGAAAAAAAAAAGAAAAATTAAAATGTACTTAAAAAGGATTTATCAATTTTTTTCTAAGTTGCATGCTTTCCTCAGTCAAACAGTTTATATCTATCTTAAATATTCAGGAACAAATCCTAATGTAAAAATAATTATTAATCAGGGTTTTCTATCACATCCACACACATAGCTTTTCAAAATCATACATACTGAATTAAAATCAAAGTATCTGTGGGTGGTTCAATTCATCCATAAGTGATTCTTATGATCAGTTAGGATGGGAATCATTGCCCTACAGGACAGGCTTAGAATCTTACACATAATAGCTGTCCAATATCTATTTGGTGACTAAGTTGATTGATATAAAAGTCTTGTCATCTAGAATGGTACTTATCAAGCTAAATTACGCTTTAGTCTAACTTGAAGAGATTTTTGGGAAAAAAAAAGATATGTAAATGTACATCTTTTTTGCACTACTTCAAATCTACTTAATTCTCCGAAGTTGAGGCTAAATAATCTCTGCTTTTAGCCTATATTCGGATGTAATCTCTTAGCCAAACTAGTCATTTTGTTCAACCTTCTACCATGGTTGTTTTCAAGCCTAGCTGCACACCAGAACCACCAATTAAAACATACCAGAGCCCAGGATCCACTCCAGACTAATTAATCAAAATCTCTGAGAGTGGTTCCCAGTCATATTTTACTATTTGTTTTGTTTCTTAAAGCTTCCCAGGTGATACAACAAGGGTAAGTGTAAACCTTCTTCTAAAACGACAATCCTTCAATATTTTAAGACACCTTTATTTATTTAGGACATATTTATTCTTCCTTCTCGCTCCACCCTATTTTTGAATTAATCCTAGTATGTCATAATTTCTAATCCTTTTATTAGTTTGCTTAAATCCCTGCCACTCACAAGGTGTAACCTAAACACAATCACTTTAATACTGTAATAACAACAAATAAGTAAAATGGGACCACCTTTTTCACCCTGCTGTTAACTAGCTGTGTGACTAAGAACATATCACAGCCTTTCAGATTTGTGTTTCTACCTGACTTTATATGGGTTGATAGCGATCAATGACAAAATATATTTTAGATGGGAATATATACGGAAGCAAAATTTTGGTGGGGCACTTATTTTTTTAAATTGTGGTAAAATCCATGTAAAATTTACTATCTCAACCATTTTAAGTGTAGAGTTCAGTAGTATTAAGTATATTTAACTTCTTATTTTGAATATTTATTTTCTATTAATGTAGTCTACAATAGCGTCATCATTTTTTGGTGGTCATATCATACTGCTGACTCACGCTCAGCTAACTTTAAATACATGGTTCTTTTTGATCTGGAACTGGTTAAACTATGTCCCTCTAGGACATAGTTATATAGATAGAAATTTTTCTGGCTCCCAAAACAGATCCAATATATACTTATATTTTTTAATTTAAGTTTTACCTTGTTAGAGTCAACCAATCATTTCCAGCCTTTCAAGATATTTTTGGATCTTCTAGAATCTGCCACCAGGAGGCTCATGGAAGGGGGGTTTCCACTGAGAACAAATTTATAAAATGGGTGTTCTTTACCAGAGGCTACTGTATACTGCCAAATTCTCCTCAGGTTGCATTTCCCCTAAATTTGACATGAACTTGATGATGTCTACTTTCTGAAAGTCATGCCTAAGGCTTGGACAGGTTAAGCAGTTTGCCCAAAGTCACACAGTTGATAAGTGTCAAAGCCAGGATTCAAATCTAAGTCTGCCCAAGATTTCCCTGAGAACTCGCTCTTAAAAAGGCTAGTCTCTGTTGTCCAGGCTGGAGTGCAGTGGTGTGATCTTGGCTCACTGCAACCTCTGCCTCCCAGGTTCAAGTGATTCTTCTGCCTCAGCCTCCCGAGTAGCTGGGACTACAGGCATCCACCACCATGCCCGACTAATTTTTGTATTTTTAGTAGAGACAGGGTTTCATTATGTTGGCCAGGCTGGTCTTAAACTCCTGACCTCAGGTGATCCGCTTGCCTTGGCCTCCCGACATGCTGGGATTACAGCCAAGGCTAATCTTAAAAAGAGACTTCATCTCCAGGCTTGACATATGTAAGAAACTTATGTCTGATTCACAAGAGATGCTAAATATTTCTTTTGATCGACCCGACCCCCAACCCCCACTATTTGAGACATGATTGTTGGACTCCCAGAAAAAAAAAATGACCAATAGCCAATTCTGGAAGTCGAGAGGAAACAGGTGACAATACAGATGTTTTTCAGCCTGTTTCAGGGTGACAGCTTAGAGGAAAGGTCAGCCTCAGGGAACAGATGTTAAATTAGAGGATAGGTGAGCAGATAATGTTGACTGTGAGGAAGATGACTGGGACAGGAACTAATGTTTACTGAGAACTCACTACCTGTCAGGAATAAAGGTGTTCTGGCAAACAATTGGGACTTAGGAGCTGATTCTAGTAGAAATGGGAACCAAGGGATAGCTGAAAAAACTTGGGGCATCTACCTCTCTCTTTGTTTCTTCTTTATACTCTCACCATGTCTTTTCTTTTCCTTAACTGATTAGAATATGAAATAAATCTATTTTATTGGTTGGTTGTTAAGTGTGGGTTTATACTGATTCTTAATTCCAAAAGTAGTAAGAGTTGTAAAAGCAGTAGGATGAGAGAGACTGCATTAGTTTTCACCCTGCTATTAACTAGCTGTGTGACTAAGAACGTATCACGGCCTTTCAGATTTCTGTTTCTACCTGCCTTTATATGGGTTAATGGTGATCGATGAAAAAATGTATTTTAGATAGGAATATATACAGAAGGAAAATTTTGGTGGGGTACTTACAGAGGACCCAAATACCTTAGTTGCTTCTAAATACGAAGCACAGAAGATGATTTAAAGTTTTAAGCAGGTATACAGTTAATACAAACCTTTAAGGGCCTAAAAAATCAAAGGGTCCCAATATTTCTTCTCCTACTCCTCCATTATTTTTATTTTCTTGTCTATGTCCTAACCCTAAAGCTGGTTCTCTCAAAAATATCTCTTTGTAAAAATCCATGAGGCATTTCTACTACCAAGTGTAATACTTTAATAACTGCAACTAGAGTTAAAAAGAAATTTTTTTGCAAAATTAATATTTTGGTTATGATTTAGGTA
>NW_016826241.1:32874-35952 GCF_001698545.2 Rhinopithecus bieti
ACCACTATGGACTGTTTTCATTTCACCCAAAAGTACAGAAATACAATGTATAATTTTAATTCTAGGATTTGGTGAATGTTAAATGAAATAATTTTTAAAATGTTCAACACATGTAGGCCCTTGATAAAGTATGCTTGTTCACTAACCCAGAAGCTTTGAACTTTTTACTTAATATTATACATAATCATTTTATTTAGACCCGAGTTATTTTAGAGGTCATCCAGTTCATGGTTTCTCAAACTTGGCACTATTGTCACTTTGGGCCAGATAATTCATTGTTGTGAGGAGCCTGTCCTATACATTGTAGGATATTTGGCAGCATCTTTGGCCTCTGCCAATCAGATGCCAGTAGCATTCCATAGTTGTGACAACCAAAAATATCTCCAGACAATGTCAAATATCCCCTGTAAGGCAAAACTGCCTCCAGTTTAGAACCAATCTAGTCTAATGTCCTCATTTCATAAATAAGGAAGCTAAGGCCCAGAGAGGTAATAGGAATTAAAGAACTGAGGGAGGTAAAATGTAAAATATATGATTTGAGACTCAGGTGGATTTGGTCTATTAAAAAAATTCTAGTAGTCTGGGAAGAGACAATAGTAATAGCAGAGGGATATTCTTAGGTCAATAAAATGCAATTAGGAGTACTAACAGCTCACGTTCTACAGACTTGGGCATTACTAAAATCCCTTATGTTGATATAAAATACTCAATTCACTTTGTACCAGACTATCTGCCTTCAACGATATAAAAAGCAAAGAAGTTGACTTGACAGAAACTTACTTTTTGGCTACTTTTGTTGGATTGGGCCTACTCCAAACAGCAGCACTATTATGTGAAAGTAAAGTAACATTAACTTCTGCATTCAAAAGTGCAGCTGAGTGTGAAATCCAAATGATCATATTTGAAACTTTCTCCTAATTAATGCTACTACATAAAAACAGGCAATTTAAGATGAAATGCATTTTATGACAAAATAAAACATTTATGGCTTGAGTAAAATAATTAATTTGGTCCACCCGTGCTTATGGAATTATAAACCATGTAGAATCTCTGAGGAAAGGAACCAGAAAATTACCATATTTCTTCAGTTCCGGGCAAGAGAACTCTCTGTTCATTCCAATTAAATGTTCTTTGTTAATCCCCAAGTTTAAGCTATTCAAATTAGGTGACTATTTTAGATATAACTGGCTATATTTAATAAAGTGAATCTCATTTGCATTTGTTAAATGACAATTAGGTTGAGTTGCACAAAACCCCAAATTTCCTCTTCAGGATAACCTGTCAGATGTTTATGGGAAAAACTTGCTATTAGATGTTTTAATGCTTTGCTGAAGTGCGAAGTTCACAGGCCAATTGATCTTGATGCAAACACATCTAGCATTGTAAAGGATTCGTTGTATATCCTATTTTAATAAAGTAACAAAAATGGAGCAAACTTCTGGACTGACTGCAATATCATAAACATAAATCTTATTCTCAATCACAGGTTTAAAGTCAGGCATTTAAAAATCTGAGAAATAATCATTTTAATTGTGCAAAGAGCACATGTGCGATATTCTCCATGATTATACTTTTAGAGATAAACTCCCTCAAGCATTCTTGATTAAATATATATTTTTTAAAAAACTGACTTGCCCTTTGCAATCTTTTAATACCATCAGAATCTTAGAAAAGAATGAGCAGAGCACAGCACTAAGTTATAGGAGACTGGGGGAACTGAGTTAACTTACACAAAATGTTTTAACTCTTTTACCCCTAAAGGTCACACTCTGTTTAAGGAGTTTTCATGAATAATAGCTGTGGTAGAAATGCAGATCTGTACCTATCAGCATGATGACCACTCACAGCTATAATGCTATCTAGTGTCCTTAGTTTTTCAGTTTATAAGATTAACACCTGACTTATGAGTTTGCCAAGTTTTAGCTACTTTACACAGTTATCACAATCAAACAAATAATGAAGGGTTTCCCATGGCATGGTTAACAATTACAAATTACAACAGAATTAACAAAATAATTCGGAGTACTAGTTATATGTTTAACATTTACATTGTCTTTATTTAAACCAAGTCCTCTACCTTCATAATCATAAGCACTTTGTGGCTAGCCAGCTCAGGGTTCATGCTTGTGAAGTCAGAAACTGAATTAAGGTACTGTGTAAATCCATTAATACACTCGATCACGTGACAGCTGTTTTGCATCAGAAAGCCACCAAATACATGGCATTCATTCCAACAGGTTAGTAAATGTGAATGAATCTGCAAGGCTGGTTTCAGATGGGAAAGAATCAAAGTTTTTATCCTAACCGATATGTAATAAATATAGTAGGGGGTATGCTTAAGTTAGTCTTTAAAACAAGCTTAGTTAGTATTTTCACACACTGAAATCTAACAGAGGGTCAGAAACAAACAAATAATAATTTACCTCTCTCCAGACATCTCAACCTGCCAAATGCAGAGAATTAAAAACTAATTCTGTAACAGTTTACTATTCTTCCCTCACATCAACATTAGATTTACAGTATAATTTGCTTTACTGTGCCTGTAGTATATATTATGAGCTACAGAGTACAGATTTATCATAAACAATGGAATGGTCCTGTGGCTCAGGATTCTGACTAGTAACATTTAAAACTGCATTCCTTCCCTTATTTAAGTATTTTATAATTTTACTATCAAGCACTATTACTGAGTTGTTTAGTATAGCTGTGTTTGTCCGTATATCCTTAACACTAAGCATAGTGCCTGGCACACACACATAGAGGTGTTCAACAAATAATTCCTGAATACATGAAAGGTTACCCACTAGATTTTCTTTTCCTTTCTTTCTTTTTTTTTTTTTTTTTTTTTTTTTTTTTTTTTTTTTTTTTTTTTTTTTTTTTTGAGATGTAGCCTCTCTCTGTTGCCCAGGCTGGAGTTCAGCGGCGCGATCTCGGCTCACTGCCACCTCCGCCTCCCGGCTTCAAGTGATTCTTCTGCCTCAGTCTCCCGAGTAGCTGTGACTATATGCGTGTGCCACCATGCCCGGCTAATTTTTTGTATTTTTGTAGAGACGGGGTTTCACCATGTTAGGCAGGATG
>NW_016826241.1:39603-53201 GCF_001698545.2 Rhinopithecus bieti
TTTTTTTCTCCCGGCCCCCCGCCCCCCCTTCCCAAATTCCCCTTGGGCTTTTTTTTTTTTTTTTTTTTTTTTTTTTTTTTTTGAGGCAGAGTCTTGCTGTGTAGCCCAGGCTGTAGTGCAGTGGTGCGACCTCACTCACTGCTATCTCTGCCTCCCGGGTCCTGGTTCAAGCAATTTTGCCTCAGCCTCCCGAGTAGCTGGGATTACAGGCATGTGCCACCATGCCCAGCTAATTTTTGTATTTTTAGTAGAGATGGGGTTTCACTACGTTGGCCCAGCTAGTTTTGAATTCCTGACCTCGTGATCCACCTGCTTCGGCCTCCCAAAGTGCTGGGGATTACAGGCATGAGCCACCACGCCCAGCCCCTGGCTTTCTTAAAGCACTTAGTACAGAGAATAGAACAGAATCTTTCGTCCTGACATTGTTTTCCTGGCCTCTAAAAGGACTGCTTATCTATCGATCTGCCCATCTTAATTACAATAAATTCCTGTGAATTCAGCACCCAATAGAAGAACTGGAATGTTACTGATAATTTAAATTACATCTTGTTCCCCAACCTCCCCTCTCAAAGAAACCAATATCCTGATTTATATTTCTTATTTCTTTGCATTTTAATATGTATTCTTGTCACATAGATATGTGCCTAGTGTTGATTAGTTTTGATTATTTTCACAAACATTTATATCTTTTTCTAGGTGGCATTCAGGGACTTGTTTCTGCTTTTTTTTCCCTCAACCAATACTCCCACCTCAGCCTCTGGAGTAGCTGGGATTACAGGAAGGAGCCACCATGCTTGGCCTGGAGCTTGTTTCTTTCACGCAACATTCTGTTTCTAAGATTCGTCTGTGTTGTTGCTTGTAGCTGTAGTTATTCACTGTCGATGCTGTAGAATGTTTCACCCTTTTCCTTATTGATGGGCACACCTCCTGGTGCATTTGTGCAAGTCTCCCTTAAGTATTTTCTCCTTTCCAGTCTTACATCCATTGCTGTATTTCATGTACTTATGATGTATGGTCAGCAGTATGGCATCTACCCCACTGGTCTTCTTTCCTCTGATCTCAATCCCTCCAATCTATTACCATATTGTCAGTCATCACTGGCTGTCCAATGCTTATTGGACAAAGTCAAAAGACACAGTTTTGCACTATTAGTGTCCCCATTCACCTCTTTGACCTCATCTCTTTCCACTGTCCCCATCTCTCCCCTCTGCTTTTACTCTGATTTAGCAATCCCTAAGTCTTCTTAGATTCCTGAGAAGACCATGTTATTTCATGATGTAATGTTATTGTATATGTTCTCTCTTCCTGAAACACCTTTTTCCCCACATTAGGCACTTGCCTAATGAAATCCTATACACCCTTAGAAATCCAGACAACACCTCACCTCACCAGGTAACCTGTTCTGTCCCTCCTTAGAGTTAATTTCACCTTTTGTGCGACACCTATATCTGATGCATTTTTTTATTGTAATGAATTATATGCTTTGTACTTCTCAATAACCTGGGACCATTTGAGACAAAAGACAGTGTCTTGTTTTCGATGACTCATGCTCCAGGCCAGTAAAGTCCTAAGACAGAAGTTGAAAGGTAGGGATCCCTAGGCCCAGGTCTCTAAGTCCCTAGATCTGGCTTATGATATGTTTTCTTCTACATACACAATTGTTTATTCATGTCCTCATCAACATTTGAAAGGGATATTTCATGCAAAATAAAAGTCTTTTAACAACACGAAGATTTGGCAGTACTGGTTGTGCATTCCTGAATGGCTACAGTTGGCTAGAACTGAGTAACCAATTAGAGAGACTTGGAGTGCTGGGCTCTTAAGCACTTATCTTTATGTTGTTTTTTGTGGTTCAGTAATTTACCCAAGATTACCTGAGTCAATGCGTAGCTTCTCTAGTCTTCTATCTTGTCCTTATGTAAGTTAGATCAAATTTTACTTGTCAAGGAAATTACTGGATAGGCTAGACACAAGAAATAATCTGCTCAAATAGCTAGTAGGACAAGGCAAGCATACAAATGGGGTGTGATTTTATTCCTTCTGATATGGAGGGATCTCTCAAAAACATTGTTTTTTGAAATATGAATCACAGTCCACTTATGTAAGAAATATTCAATCAGAATCTCTGGAGGAGTGGGCATCACTCAAGATTCAGTCAGCAAAAAATAAACTACACTAGGTATTTCAAACAGAAAATATTTAATGTAGAATATCAGGTACTTGAAAGAATCGGAAAGGTTAAAGAAGTAAAATCCAGGAGACTTACGCAGATAAGGTTATCTGGCAGTTGGAAGCTTTTTCATCCTCGTCTATGTTCTCTCCTTTGTTGCAGAGCTTTCTCATCCTCTTCTATGTTTCTCTCCTTTGTTGCATAGGCTGGATTCCTCATGAATTACATTTCCTAAACTTCTTGCCAGGCAGGATATGGTTTAGGTATCACCAATGCTATGTATTTGTATGATTTTTTTAAATAGAAAGGAAATAAAAACCGTTCTTTATGTGGAATCTGACAGATATAAAACAAATTTTTTCATGGTCCTAGCATTCTTCTGTAAGTCTGTACTCAAAGACTTTGGAGGATCTGTGAGATTAGCAGTGGTTTTCTGCAGTTCCCTGACCTCTGTCTGACAGTAGCAACTATATCAGTCAACAAATATATATTAAATTATGGAATTATTTTGTCCTTAGGATCCATGGAAAATTCTGTCTCTGCCATTTTAACAGTAAAAAGAAGTGGTAGGACAATACCCAAAATAAAATAAAATTATTAATTTTCTCCCCATCCTTCAACTGCATTTGGTGACGTGCCATAACATGAAAATGCCACCAAACCTCAGTCATGCACTGTGACAATAAGCACACACTTCCTTTTCCTCCTCTTACACTTCTCATTGCTCTCTATGACAGTAATGTTGTTAAGTGAATGCCAACGTAATTTATCTCACAGGAAAGAGGAGGTGGAATATAGCAGAGAGTAGCAATTGAGGAAAGCCTGCTATGGACCAGACGTTTCCTAGAATTACCCAGTCTTCTCACAACAGTGATGTTATATTGGGCTCATTAATTCCATTTAAAAATGCAAAACTCAGTCTCATGAGTGTAAATAACTTCTCCATGGTTCTTTACTTATTGATTAAAATGGTCTGTTTATATCATTGACCCACAGGGAGGAGACTGTATTAATTGAAATGAATTTCAACTGCCAATCCCCCAAATCATAGAAAGGAAACAAGGGCGGGATTAGGAGAGGGAAGTTGGGTGTAAGGTAGGGGTAGAGGTGCTAAAAGAAATAAAAGAGAATATTTTGCATATGTGAGAAATCAGCAAAAAACAAAAGTATACCAGTGGTCATTTCACTATATTTATAGTGAAATATAATATACCTCATTTGGAATAATATGGGGAAATTGAAAAGCCATTATCAACAAACACAATGCATTTAAAGGCATCAGAAAATGGGAGAAATAATCCAAACAGAATTTAATAGCATATAAGTAATATGACTGACATAGGAATGAATCTGACCAGGTATAATAGTAATGTTTAATTTTATTAACAAATGATTCAAAAGAGAGAAGCAATGGCAAACATCCACAGTTGTTCAACAGTACTAAAATTAAAGACAAATAAAAAGATACATTGAGATATACAAATAATCACCTCCCAAAGGCACTACCACTTAATACTATTACATTAACACTTAAGTTTCAACATATGAATTTTGGGGGACATTCGGACAATAGCAGTATGTATAATGTTACTCAATTTTGAACAAAAACGTATTTGCACATATGAACATATAGCTTTTGAATTATATATAAACACACATAAAATATATCTGGAAAGTATATATGAAAATACTATGAGTAGATAACCTGTGGTAAGTCAGGCTTAAGATGAAACTATAAGCTAATTAATGCATGTATTTCCCCATTGTTTCAGGAGTAATAGTGATAGATAAAATTACAATAGTATAGGATGTACCTGGTTAGGAATGGAAGTTATAGAAATTTATCTTTATTGATATGAAATGTTGTCAAACATATATACATATATATTTAAATGAAAAGGAAGTTATACAGAACTTTTATAAAAATAGAGCTGTGCATACCTAATGTATTTGTTTCATAGTATACACTTTCCTATATTCTCATTCTTGTTCTCTGCTCCCTACCCTCATCACAGACACACACACATCTTGTCAGCCTAGGGAGGGTCTGAAGGAAATATCCTAGCATATGATTTAGTATCTAGATCTATGCCAGAATCACTCTTAATGTTTCCTGTCCTATGTAAGCATCTAGAAAGTTCCAGAACGTTCTCACTGTTTGACTTTAACCATAGGGAAGTGTTTTCCTTTAACCTAAGCTTCTTCATAATTGGTTAAAGGAAGAACGTAGTTAAGCATTGGTCACTTAATCACCCAGTGGAGTATGGAGTCAGTGAACAATTTCATCACTCCATTTTCTTTTGTTTCATGTGCCTTCCTGATCTCTGATATTTATATTTTATGTTATTCATCCTCTTTACATCACCATGCAGGTCTTGCTTTAAAAGGCATCAACTTTCCTTCCAGGTAGTGTCTAGAGTTGTTCTTTTGAATAAAAACTGTTTGCTGCATTCAAGTGACAATGAAGATAATTAAAAGTAATTTGACATGTAATAGTGTGTATTAGATTTTTTATATTTAAGACCAATCCTAAACCTAGCTAATAATCATCTTCTGGATGTAAAGAACACCAGAATAAATGTCATTGTAGTCATTTTTTTGTTATTGATAAAGGGTGTATTTCAGGAGGGCATTCTGAAAGTATTTAAGACAATTATGGAATGTGAAATTTTGTGCTGAGGGAAGAGGCTGAGAATTTAGCTTGATGATATATGGTGCGTGTGTGTGTGTGTGTGTGTGTGTGTGTGTGTGTGTGTGTACCTAAACCAAATCTAGGTCTTTGAACTCTTCTTCAACAGAACCACTCACCACAAGTCTTTTCTTCAGGAAAGAATGATTTTAAAATAACTCTATTCCAAGAGTGTTTGGGTGAGGGTCTAAACATTTTTGCCGGGCCTTGTATTCCAAAACTACTCAAAAGCACCACAGTATACTTAACTAATTATAATAATAACAGTTGGCATTTATTGAGTGCTGAACATGATGAGAGAGAGAGTGACCTACTTTAGGTGCTACAAAGACTGATGGCTCTGACTATGGGATACACATCTGCCAATTCTCACTTTAGTGCTCAATCCAATAGACCTACTCCCCTGAGTATTGTGTCTTTTCAGCCTCCAGGGATAGAATAGACATGAGGTTCCAAGAAGGGAAAACCTTGCAACTTTATAGCAAGTTTACATAATAATGGTTCTCATAGTCCTTCTTCAAAGGGACCTATGACCATTTACTTACCTAACTGTACACGGGGGGAAATTACTTATACATTTTTAGGCCCTTGGACACAGGGTTCTAGCTGACCCTATGTCAACTAGATGCCTGAAGACCTGAAGCATCGTCATGGCCCTCTATTGGAGGTCCTCACTGTGTTTCTACTGAGTCTGCTCAGGTCTGGTTCACTGTCATTCTAATGAATCCACAAACTAATCTGTTTGTTGTTTCCCTGATCCTCAAATATATAATTAGAATGGATATACATGACAGATGATAGAACCTCCACATTCGTTCCTTAGCCTGTGAGGAGAAAGCTATCATTCTGGGGAAATTCAGTAGTAGCAGCTTCAGAGCTGCTACTATTCCAGCCAAAACAAATAAAAAAAAAAAAAAGAAAGAAAGAAAGAAAGAAAGAAACATACAAAATCCTGTGTGGGCCAGGTATGGTGGCTCATACCTGTAATCCCAACACTTTGGGAGGCTAAGATGGGCAGATCACCTAAGCTCAGGAGTTCGAGACCAGCCTGGCCAACATGGTGAAACCCCGTCTCTACTAAAAATACCAAAAAATAAAAATAAAAAAAATTAGCCAAGTGTGGTGGCACACGCCTGTAGCCCCAACTACTCAGGAGGCTGAAGCAGGAGAATCACTTGAACCAGGGAGCAGGAGGTTGCAGTGAGTGGAGTTTGCACCACTGCACTCCAGCCTGAGTGACAGAGTGAGACTCCATGTCAAAAATAAATACATAAATAAATAAGCAAAAATCCTCTGGGGAGTGGCAGAAATTTGTGCCACTCTTAATGAATTAAATGATGTAAGGGTAGTGATATCTATCATTTTCTCATTTGATTCACTAGTCCAGAGGGATTATAGAGGAGGAGAGTGAACTACCACAAACTCAAACAAGTATTAGCCCCGATGCAACTACTGTACTGGATGTGGTATTTTTGTCAGAACAGATGAACATGGTTTTAGGTACATGGTGTGTGGCCACTAATCTGGCAATGAATTATTTCCCATCATTACCATGAAGAATGACCTAGTGCAGTTCATGTTCACATGATTTGAACAACAGAATTAATTTAGGGCTTTGCCCCAGAGATATGTTAACAGTTCCACGGTTATAACGTAGTCCGAAGAGATATGGACTATGTGGACATTCTGCAGAACATTGCTTTGATCCCCTATATAGATAACACCACATCAATTGGATCAAATGAGAAATAATTTGCAGGTACATTTAAGTCATCAGTAAAACACATGTGCTCCATAGGGTGAGGAATAAAATCATTGCAGATTCATGTCAGTAGAGTTTCTAGGGATCCAGTGGTTTTGGGCATATTGGCACAATCCTACAGAAACACCACACACATTATAGTATTTTGTGTTGTTCACCACTAAATAGAAAACACCACACCTGATAGCCTGCTTCAGATTGTGGAGGCAATATATTCTAACTTGGGAATACTGCACTGATCCACTTACTGAGTGGCATGCAAGACTACCAACTTTGCCTGGGGCTGAAAGCAGGAAAAGACTCTAAAGCAGGTCCAAGTTGGAGTGCAAGTTGCCCTGCTTCTTGGGCCATGTGACCCAACAGATCTTATACTATTAGAAGTGCATTTGGAGGAAATAGATTCCATGTGGAATTTATGGCAAGCTTCAACAGGAGACTTACAAATAATCTCTGATGTTCTGATTCAGGGCCATGCTATCTGCAGTGAATAATTAGCATTCAAAAAACATTCCCTGTCATGTTATTAGGGCTTAGAAGACACAGAGCACCTGATTCTTCAACATCAAGTGAACATATAGCCAGAATTTCCCATCATAAACTGGATACTGTCAGACCCACAAGATCATAAATTTGAGTGGGTCCAGCAACACTTCTTTGTAAATTGGTAGTGGTATGGCTGCGATTGGGCATAGGCAGGTCCAGAAAGCAAAGTGAAACGATTGGAGAGGCAATCCAGACTTCCAATTTATCAACACTGTTGCATCAGAGCCTCAGGTCTCAGCTCACATTTACAGCCATGGGAGATCCTTTATGACTAGCTGATGGAGAAGGAAAATGACTGAGCCTGATTCATGGAGGGATTGGCTCAATATGCGGGTACAAGCTGAAAATGGAACGCTGCTGCACTAAGCCTCACTCAAAGGTAACTGAAAGATGTCCATTTTAAGGGCAAAGCTTCCCAACGTGCCTAGGGAATACCAGGGCAGAGCATCTGGTAATTTATCTTGGTTCAGGAGAATTGGCTGGAGGTAGGAATATATACTTGTCAGATTGGTCAGGGTCCTGGAAGGAGAAATATTTGAATATCAAATACCGTAAAGTCTGGGGAGGAGGCATGTGGATGTACTAACGGGAATATGAAGAAAGTGAAAATCTTTGTATTGCCCATTAATGCCCACTAGAGAGCATCTACCTCAGAAACGATACTAAACACTTAAGTAGACAGGATAACCCAGCCAGTTGTCATCAGTCAGTCTCTGTTAGCAGTCTATTATGGTGCTAGCAAAATGGGTACCTGAAGGGAGTAACCCCTAATGACAATGATGAATACTATGCATAGGGCCAACAGCATGGGTTTCCTGAATTGATTTTTCTATCAAGTGATCCCACTATTATGCTGTGTCCCTCTGTACCATCTTTTGGAACTCAATGGGAAATTTTCTCCTAAATCACACTGTATGATAAAATCAGTGATTAGGAAAATACATGAAAGAAAAGAAAATGATAAAATTATTCTTTTCTTCTTTACTAATTCCATTAGGTAATTCATCCTATAACCTCTGAATATTGAAAATAATATGATAAGTCTCTTTTCCATCCCTGCCCCGCGCGCGCGCGCGCGCACACACACACACACACACACACACACACACACACACACACTACTTTCCTTGAAAAATGAGATACTACTTATCAAGGAACAAATTCAGTACTTTGGCTGCTGGAGGGGCCACTGGACTGAATTCAGGAAACCTCTGGGTTCCGTTGAGAGATCTAACCCAGTAACTCTGCAACAACATTGTGTAAATCCCTTCACCTCTCTTTTTTACCTTACCTGTCAGCCTAAATTTTGTCTATCCTGCTTCTCAAATATCCAGAATTGTGCAGGAGAATAATGTGAGGATTAGATAAATTACTTTATTTAAACATCTTCTGGGTCATCACATTGAGGCATGATGGCATCAAGAGGCACACGGTGGCTAATTACTAGCAAGAGCAGAAGTCTTGGATTCAGTAGCCCTAGGTACTGGTTCCAGCTTTATGGTAAGCATGTGGAAGTGGTTTAAAGCACCCTGAATTAAAGTTATTGGTTATCATTTTATTACAAAATAGAATCCAGTTTAACCTAGTAGGCAATGAGAGTCCACCCAAGTACCCATCAAACCAAACTGTGTCCATTGCCTTAAAGGACCAGTTCCCCTCCTAGGTTATATATGATGCCTTTCTCATAACTGGAAGCCCCTTTTGTATACTCAAGTAACAATTGGGTAATGAGGTGCATTTTTGTCCTTTCTCACCAACACCAGAATTTAAAATGCAAACCAAGATTGTTCTTTCAAATAGAACTTCATTCCCATAATTCTTCACACCTACACAACAAGGTTATTATTGATCAAGACATTGATCACAAGATACCCAATGTACGATTCTCACAAGAGTACCAGGATCACAAGAACACAGCCAATACACTCAGCCTTTTTTTGATACACAAAATCAAACCACATTTTCCATTTCTTTTTGTTTGTTTGTTTTTGAGACAGAGTTTCACTCTGTCGCCCAGGCTGGAGTGCAGTGGCATGATCTCGGCTCACTGCAACCTCTGCCTCCCAGGTTCAAGGGATTCTCCTGCCTCAGCCTCCCAAGTAGCTAGGATTACAGGCACTGACACTATACCCCGCTAATTTTTTTGTATTTTTAGGAGAGACGGGGTTTCACCGTGTTAGCCAGGATGGTCTCAACCGCCTGCCTTGGCATCCCAAAGTGTTGGCATTACAAGCGTGAGCCACTGTGCCCAGCCCACATTTTCCATTTCTAGAACCCATATGATTTATAGAACACTTACAATGTCTCTCAATAGCTCTTTTTCTATTAATATGTTTTCATATTAGACATTCAAGTATATAATATAGATGACTTATGAAGTCAATTCTCATATTTTGTTGATCTTACCTTAGGTTCTTTTCAATAGTGGCTCTAATGCTAAAGGCAATAACATTAAATATAATGTCATAGAAACACGAGTTACAATATATTTTTTTTCTCTACAGTGACTGTGTTACCCAAGATTTCATCTGGTGAATAGAAATGATAATACTCCGGATCGTAGTTATGCTGAAGGAAATAATTGGGGTCATTTGTGTCAAGGAGCAAGCATAGTACCTGGCACACAGCAATCATGCAGAGTTCCTGGGGTTCCCAGAGTACAAAGACCGTGTAAACTTTCTTCAATCCTTCCCAAAACCAGTGAGCATGTATTTAGTGATAACAGCAACAAAAAACAGTTTTTAAAGTTTCTTCCTAATGTAGAAAAAAATGAAAAAACAAGTTTAAAACAATATCAATTGTTGGTATTTGTTGTGAAAAGTTGGTAGGATAAAATGAAGGAAGTTAGTAGGATAAAAAGGAAGCATGGGGTTGATAGGTGCAGCAAACTACCATGGCACATGTGTAACTATGTAACAAATCTTCACGTTCTGCACATGTATGCTAGAACTTAAAGTAAAATAAAAAAATGGAAAGCATGGTGATTTTAAATCGTGTCCACAAAATTCTTGACAGTTGCTGTGGTCTGAATGTTTGTGTCCCTCCCAAATTCGTATGTTGAAATCAATTCCCCAATGTGTTAATATTAAGAGATGAGGTCTTTAGGAAATGACTAGGTCATAATGGCAGAGGCCTTGTGAATGGGATTAGTTTTCTTATAAAAGAAGCCTGCAGGAGCTTGTTTGCCCCTTTTGCCCTTCTGGCATGTGAGGGTACAGCTGAAAGGAGTCATCTTTGTAGCAGGGAGCAGGCACTCACCAGACATCAAATCTGCTGGCAACTTGGACTTCTCAGCCTCCAGAACTGTAAGCAATAAATTTCTCTTGTTTGTAGATTACCCAGTCTAGGGTATTTTGTTACAGCAACCCGAATGGACTAAGACAGAAACTGGTACCAAAAAGTGGAGTGCTGCTGTAACTAATATCTAAAAATATAGAAGTGGCTTTGGAACTACGTAATGGGTAGAGGCTGAAAGAATTTGGAGGCACATGCTAGAAAAAGACTACATTGCAGCAAGTGGAGCATTAAGAGTGATTCTGGGCCAGGCGCGGTGGCTCACGTCTCTAATCCCAGCACTTTGGGAGACTGGGGCGGACGGATCACGAGGTCAGGAGATTGAGATCATCCTGACTAACACGGTGAAACCCCGTCTCTACTAAAAAAATAGAAGAAATTAGCCAGGCCTGGTGGCGGGCACCTGTAGTCCCAGCTACTCAGGAGGCTGAGGCACGAGAATGGCGTGAACCCGGGAGGGGGAGCTTGCGGTGAACCGAGATCTCGCCACTGCACTCCAGCCTGGGCAACAGTGTGAGACTCCGTCTCAAAAAAAAAAAAAAAAAAGTGATTCTGGTGAAGGCTCAGAAGAAGAGGAGAGCTGTAGAGAAAGCTTCAGTCTTCTTAGAGATTACCTAAGTGGTCATAACAGATGCCAAGGTGTTAACTGCTTACACCCAGGGCCAACCAGTTGCACTTCAACAGTCCAAGGAATTGCCCAGACCACCCATTTCCCAGCCTAGGGTTTATATGGGTCTATTCAGATTACTGTACCAGAGGGAGGGTACTGGACTAAACAAAATGCATTAAACTTCCTCTGCCTCCACTAATCTTCATTCGCCTTCTGGTTGGCTGGGAGGAATACAAATTATGATATATTCAGCTAACACATATTGAGAATTTAAGTGTCAGGAACAATACCACTTAAGATATGTACACTCCTTTTACTCTTTCCAACACTTTTATGTAGTATGTACTTTTGTTTTTATTTCATAGATGAGGAAATAAGTTCTTAGGGAAAACACGTAACTATGGTCAATTATCATGCAAACAGCAATAAGTTAAACTCAGGCTTTCATTAAATGTATTTCTATGTTAGATCTCTTTATGAACTTGCCATTTTGTTCCTTAAACATTCATTATCATGTTTCTAGCCATAAAATGGGCACTTCTCGCTTATGACTCTAGGTATACAATACCTAAATATAATATCACCTTCCACTTAATGACACCTTCCCATTTTACTACCTCTTTTCTATTTTGGCACAAATTATGCCAGATTGATGCCTGGATTTAGGGAAGATAATAGAATGGGGATCAATAAAATCCAGAACCTCCTCCACCCCAAAAGTTTATTCCATATGCCACAAAAAGGCATTCTGCCAAAGTCTACAGTCATTCTCCGTTATAATGGTTTTAAAGTTTGGCTAACTAACTGTAGGTTCTTAACAGGGAATAGAGATCTCTGCAACTGATCCCACACTTACAACTGTGTAGATCTTCCAATGAAGAATAAAAGATCTGAAATTAGTTCTCAGAGCCAATATTATTAAGTAGGATACCAGCTCTGGCTCCAACCCATCACAGTGATGTTGAATGAAGAGCCACTACAGGATTCAAGATGACAATACCCATGAATCTCATCATAATGAACAAACACCCTGAGCATATCAGGGACTATATGCCAAAAGCCTGAAAATGTTGTAGAGCAGTTATTCTGGTTATGCTTGTCCTGGCTAAGACTTAATTTAGTTCATGGTTTAGATGTGGATTTTACTACTTCTGCTCAATGCCAAAGTCCTTGGGCTTCTTTTCATCCTTCTTGTTTGGAGTATTCAATTAGTTCACAGTTTTTCTATAAGAAGTGACTCTATAACTACTAGGGCAAAAGACAAGTCTCTGGAAACTTTTGTAATAATTTTTCAAGGGTAACACTTTACCTCAAGGTCTTAAAGGTAACTCCAGACTCATATCAGGAGCCCCGACCTCCCACCACACTAGGTTCTTTACAGTTAACATTCACAAGCAGTAACGAACAACACAGGCCGACAATCATTGCCTCAAGAATGATGACCTCAGACTGTCAATCCAACTTTTTCAAGATTATGACCTCTGCCAAAGAGACCAACTCCTTCCAAATGATGATCTCAGCACAACTGACAGTCCCAGCATTGACAATGATACCCTAGAATGTCCTGCCCCCAAAATTCCATGCTCAAACCCACCAAGTAAATATTTTGATTTCCTCTTGGCTCCCAAAAACAACCCCTGGCTCTTCCACTCCACCTGTAAACCCACCTGGATCCCCTATAATTTCCCCAACTGCTGTTTCTTATTTCTCACCTCCTGCCTTATACCCCAAGTTTCAATCTATGCAGATATTTGTTTCCTACCTAGCAGATGCCAATACCACCATCGTTACCACGAACTGCTTAACTAAAGATCCCACCCATCCTGCTTATATATGTCCTTGTGATTTCATAGCCTTCTTATTTATGCAATGTTAAGGATACCTTACAAAGAAGTAAAGCTTATTGGCAGGTCCTTACTTGCCTAGACCATACCTAAACCCTGAGGAATGACACCATGAAGATATCTGTCACTGATTATTATATATTCTGTGCATCAAGGAACTCCTGGTAGGTTATTTAGAATTCTTCTTGACCCACTTTTTTCTATCTTCACTCATTGCAGTTTTGTTGCAAGCTAGTACCCTATAAATTAGCTGACTTATTTTACAGGTGTCACACCACTTACTTTCTCTTTTGGGGTGCCTAAAATCTGAATTGAGATCTACACTTCCACTCTTCTTACACGAAGGGCTAAAGTTCCACCCTCTATGATAGACCAGGCCATGATAACTATCCTTATAACTATACCCACATCACTTCCCACTGTTATTCCCACAACTGCACTAGCTATGATTTTGCCTTGTCTAACAATTCCCACTTTGTTCTCCACTATTCCCCAGTCACAATCCTCCACTTCTTTTTTTTCTCATTTTTCTATTATTATATTTTATGTTCTAGGGTACATGTCCACAATGTGCAGGTTTGTTACATATGAATACATGTGCCATGTTGGTGTGCTGCACCCATTAACTCGTCATTTACACTAGGTATATCTCCTAATGCTATCCCTCTCCCCTCCCCCAGCCCCAC
>NW_016826241.1:54174-61093 GCF_001698545.2 Rhinopithecus bieti
GAGGACTCTGTTCTGTTCCATTGGTCTATATCTCTGTTTTGGTACCAGTACCATGCTGTTTTGGTTACTGTAGCCTTGTAGTATAGTTTGAAGTCAGGTAGCATGATGCCTCCAGCTTTGTTTTTTTGGCTTAGGATTATCTTGGCAATTTGGGCTCTTTTTTGGTCCCATATGAACTGTAAAGTAGTTTTTTCTTTGACCTGCTAGATAATATATATGTAACAACACTTCACTTAAGAGTTAAGCCTCCAGTAGTACTGGGCCTGTTACCCAGTGCCCCAGCATGGGTGACCACTTATACAACTAAATTCTACCTCCTTGGAGGTGTTCAGTATCCATATTGACCACTTATCATCCTCCCCACTCACCCACCAGCCCTGCATTTCCTCCCAGAATTTCCTTGACCCTATTAGCTTTCCCTATGTAGACTTCACATTCTTTCTGACTTCCCCATCAACCAATATTGTATACAGCCATGTCCTTCCACTGAAACTATTTGGCCCTCACATATCCGCACTGAGATAAATCCACCAACCAGAAATCTCACCATCCAAGTCCCCCTGGGCTACTTATTCTTCTGTGGCACTACTCCTGTTCAACAGGGTCACACATTCTACTCCTCCATTTTTTCTCCTTCTGCCCCATGCAATCTGACCTTTATATTATGCATATTTAGTGCTTAGGTTACCCTATATACAACTAGAAAATCCATCTTTGCTTAGTCCGTTCAGGCTGCTATAACAGAATACCATAGGTTGGGCGGCTTAAACAATAGAAATTTATTTCTCACACTTCTGAGTCTGTAGAAATCAGGGTTTCAGCATGGTCAGGTTCTTGTGAGGGCCTTCTTCCTGGTTTGCAGATGGCTATGTTTTTGCCATGCCCTCACATTGCAGAGAGAAAAGAAAGGAAGCACGATCTCTCATGTAGTTTCTTACAAGGGCACTAATCCTGTTGTGAGGGCTCCACCTTAATGGCCTGATTGCTTCCCAAAGGCCCCATCTCCAAATACAATCCCATTGGGGATTATGGTTTAAACATATGAATTTTGAGGGGACACAAACATGCAGGCACAGCAACCTCTCTCATTTAGCTTCCCCACAGAAAGAAACACCAACTTATCTTTTTCTAACATATTGGACCTTATGACAATCTCTGGTATAACAGGCACACATTTAGTTATTTTCGATTCTGTAACACAGACTGAATTCATAAGGCCACTCAGGGATTGTCACAGTCCTGGCAGACCATATACAGTAAGCATCTTAAGCCTTAGAAGCCCTTAATGCGGCACAAAGCCCTTTAGTTGCTGTGGTAGCTGATAAAAGATTAGCATTGGACTACCTACTGCCATGTCAAGGTGAAGTTTCTGCCTTAAAGAAGACCTCCTGCTGCATGTAGGTTAATAAGACAGAACAAGTCTCCAGAATATTTAAACAAATAGAACAAACCAAAATAATTAATAATACTATAAGAGTACTCTAAGAGATTCTCCAGACCCCAGTTGATATCTTCTCTTGGCTATCTTCTTCTGCATGCAGTGACTGGCTTTGCCCTATCTTTCAGGGAATTATAATAGTTGCTGGTCAAATTATTGTGAATTGACTTTGCAAATTTGATCTCTCTCAGACAAAGTATATGTTTATTTACAGGAAACCTGAGCAGTTGCTGTGCTTACTCAGATTTAGGCATAATTGTGAGGACCACTGGAAAAAAAAAATCTTGTATCCCCACTGATATTTGATTGAGTGTCAGCAACCCCTAAGCCACATTCTGACTGTGTCTTTTGCCTCCTTTAGCATTAGTATTCTGATAACGGTCGCTCTGCCCCCACACACATACCACAAGCTAATGCACCCTCTTCATTCCTCTTTTAAACTTTTCGCTGACAACTTCCTCTTTTATAAAATGCCTGTGTACTTGCTAGTCTCTCTCTCTCTCTCTCTCTCTCTCTCTCTCTCTCTCTCTCTCCCTCTCCCTCTCTCCCTCTCTCCCTCCTCTCTCTCTCTCTCCCTCCTCACCCGCCCTAGGCTCTCTCCCAGAGGGCTAACCTTTCATCCTCTTGCCTTGAGATTTCTCTGCCTGTGTAAGTAATACATCTTTCTTCGATCATACCAAAGGATTACTGTCTCAAGTTTTGATATCAGAAACAGATATTTTCAGGCCGGGAGATTTCCAGTGTCCCAGTACAGTTGCTATACCAAGAGAGTTTATTCACCATCCATCACAACCAAAGCGATTGGGATAGGCCATTCTTCCTCCAACTGGTCTGAATCTGCTTAGGCAAGCCGGTGCATGTGCCCAGCGGAATCATTCCATAGGCTTCTGCTTCCATTTACAATAATCAGGCTCCTTTCTATGTGATTCAGTGTGACAATATTGAAAATAGAGACCACTATAATTCCATGTGCACTCATTTAAGCAATAGAGGAAGAGGATGAATAAGGGGAGATAAGAACCCTAACACATAATGAATGTATATTGTGGAAAATCTGTCTTTTTTGGAGGGAAAAAACAAATAAGGGGAAAATTCCATCTTTTTGGAGTGAAAGGCCAAAACAGGAAGAAGGCTTTGCTTTGATTTAAGCAAATTTATCCACTCATTCAATATGTATTTACTAAATACCTACTATGTTCCAGGAGTTATACTAGATATTGTAAATAAAAAGATGAATAAGAGGGCATAGTCCCTGACCTCTGAGAGCTTACAATTTGATGAAGTATGCAGACAAGTAACCAAGTTTACAGCACACGTAAGAAGTGTTATTGGAGGGATGGGGACTGTAGTCTGCTGTAGGTTGAAG
The DNA here is from genome assembly GCF_001698545.2 of Rhinopithecus bieti. Classification (NCBI taxonomy): domain Eukaryota; kingdom Metazoa; phylum Chordata; class Mammalia; order Primates; family Cercopithecidae; genus Rhinopithecus; species Rhinopithecus bieti. Next base: position 56,979 of record NW_016826241.1, read on the forward strand.
ACGGAATTGAAGGTGAAAAACTGCAGAAATATAAGAGATAAGAAAGAATACAAGAAATAATTCTGGAGTTTGACTGGCAAGATGGCTGAATAGGAACAGCTCTGGTCTGCAGCTCCTAGCAAGACCAATGCAGAAGGCGGGTGATTTCTGCATTTCCAGTTGAGGTACCCTGTTCATCTCACTGGGACTGGTTAGGCATTGGGTGCATCCCATGGAGGGCAAGCAGAAGCAGGGTGGGGCATCGCCTCACAAGGGAAGTGCAAGGAGCAGGGGAGCCTCCCTTTCCCAGCCAAGGGAAGCCATGAAGGACTGTGCTATCTGACCCAGATACTACACTTTTCCCACAGTTTTGGCAATCCACAGACCAGGAGATCCCCTTGTGTGCCTACACCACCAGGGTCCTGGGTTTCAAGCACAAAACTGGGTCATTGTTCAGGCAGATACCGAGCTAGCCTCAGGAGGTTTTTTTTTTTTTTTTTTTTTTTCCTGTACCCCAGTGGCACCTGGAACCCCAGCGAGACAGAACCATTTACTCCCCTGGAAAGGGGGTTGAAGCCAGAGACCCAAGTGGTCTCACTCAGCGGGTTCCACTCCCACGGAGCCCAGCAAGCTAAGAACCACTGGCTTGAAATTCTCGCTGCCAGCACAGCAGTCTGAAGTTAACCTGGTACAATCCAGCTTGGTGGTGAGAGAGGTGTCCACCATTACTGAAGCTTCAGTAGGAGGTCTTCCCCTGATCACGCTGAAAAGGCCTGGAAGTTCGGACTGGGTGGAACTCACCACAGCATGGCAAAGTGGCTGTGGGCAGACTGCCTCTCTAGATTCCTCTTCACTGGGCAGGGCATCTCTGAAAGAAAAACAGCAGCCCCAGTCAGGGACTTATAGATTAAACTCCCATCTCCCTGGGGCAGAGCACCTGGGGGAAGGGGCAGCTGTGGGCGTAGCTCCAGCAGACATTAACATTCCTACATGCCAGCTGTGAAGAAAGCAGTGGATCCTGAAAAGGAGGGTTCTCCCAACAGAGCGCTTGAGCTCTGCTAAGGGACAGACTGCCTCCTCAAGTGGGTCGCTGACCCCTGTGCATCCTGACTAGGAGAAACCTCCCAACAGAGGTTGACAGACGCCTCATAGAGGATAGCTCTGGCTGACATCAGACCAGTGCCCTTCTGGGATGAAGCTTCCAGAGGAAGAAGCAGGCAGCAATCTTTGCTGTTCTGCAGCTTCTGCTGGTGATACCCAGACAAATAGGGTCTGGAGCGGACCTCCAGGAAACTGTAGCAGACCTGCAGAAGAGGGGCCTGACTGTTAGAAGAAAAACTAACAAGCAGAAAGCAATAACTTAAACATCAACAAAAGAACTCCCACGCAGAAACCACATCCAAAAGACATCAACCTCAAAGATCAAAAGTAGATAAATACACAAAGACGAGGAAAAACCAGCACAAAGAGGCTCAAATCCAAATCCAGAATACCTCTTCTCCTCCAAATGATTTAACTCCTCTCCAGCAAGGGCACAAAACTGGATAGAGAATGAGTTTGATGAACTGACAGAAGTATGTTTCAGAAGGTGGGTAATAAACTCCTCTGAGCTAAAGGAGCATGTTCTAACCCAATGAAAGGAAGCTAAGAACATTGACACAAGGTTACAGTAACTGCTAACTAGAATATCCAGTTTAGAGAGGAACATAAATGACCTGATGGAGCTGAAAAACACAGCATGAGAACTTCGTGAAGCATACATAAGTATCAACAGCTGAATTGATCAAGTGGAAGAAATGATACCAGAAATAGAAGATCAAATTATTTAAATGAGGTGTGAAGACAAGATTGGGAAAAAAATGATTGAAAAGGGTCAAAAAAAGCCTCCAAGATATATGGGACTATGTGAAAAGACCAAACCTACGATTGATTGGGGTCCCTGAAAGTGACAGGGAGAATGGAACCAAGTCCGAAAACACACTTCAGGATATTATCCAGGAGAACTTCCCCAACCTAGCATGACAGGCCAACATTCAAATTCAGGAAATAGAGCACCACTAAGATACTCCTCGAGAAGAGCAACTCCGAGACACATAATCATCAGATTCTCCAAGGTTGAAATGAAGGAAAAAAAGTTACGGGCCCCCAGAGAGAAAGGTCAGGTTACCTACAAAGGGAAGCCCATCAGACTAACAGCAGATCTCCTACAGAAACCCTACAAGCCAGAAAAGAGTGGGGGCCAATATTCAACATTCTTAAGGAAAAGAATTTTCAACCCCGAATTTCATATACAGCCAAACTAAGTTTCATAAATGAAGGAAAAGTAAAATGCTTTCCAGACAAGCAAATGCTGAGGGATTTTGCCACCACCAGGCCTGCCTTAAAAGAGCTCCTGAAGGAAGTATTAAATATGGAAAGGAAAAGCTGGTACCAGCCACTGCAAAAACACACCAAAATATAAAGTCCAAAGACAATATGAAGAAACTGCATCAACTAATGTGCAAAATAACCAGCAAGAATCATGATGACAGGTTCAAATTCACACAGAACAATATTAACCTTAAATGTAAATGGGCTAAATGCCCCAATTAAAAGACACAGACTGGCAAATTGGATAGAGTAAAGATCCACCAGTGTGCTGCATTAAGGAGACCCATCTCATGGGCAAAGATACATATGGGCTCAAAATAAAGAGATGGAGATATATTTACCAAGCAAATGAAAAACAAACAAACAAAAAAAGCAGCAGGAGTTGCAATTCTAGTCTCTGATAAAACAGACGTTAAACCAACAAAGATTTAAAAAGGCAAAGAAGGGCATTACATAATGGTAAAGGGATCAATGCACAAGAAGAGCTAACTATCCTAAATATATATGTACCCAATACAGGAGCACCCAGATTCATAAAACGAGTTCTTAGAGACCTGCAAAGAGACTTGGACTCACACACAATAATAATGGGAGACTTTAACACCCCAATACCAATATTAAACAGATCAACAAGACAGAAAATTAACAAGGATATTCAGGACTTGAACTCAACTCTGAATCAAGCAGACCTCATACATATCTACAGAACTCTCCACCCCAAATCAACAGAATATACATTCTTCTCAGCACCACATAGCACTTATTCTAAAATCAACCACATAATTGGAAGTAAAACACTCCTCAGCAAATGCAAAAGAACTGAAATCTTAACAAACAGCTGCTCAGACCACAATGCAATCAAATTAGAGCTCAGGATTAAAAAGTTCACTCAAAACTGCACAACTACATGGAAAATGAACAACCTGCTCATGAATGACTACTGGGAAAATAAAGAAATTAAGGCAGAAATAAGAAAGTTCTTTGAAACCAATGAAAACCAGGAGACTACGTAGCAGAATCACTGGGACACAGCTAAAGCTGTGTTTAGAGGGAAATTTATAGCACTAAATGCCCACACCAGAATGTGGGAAAGATCTAAAATCGACACCCTAACATCAAAATTAAGAGAACTAGAGAAGCAAGAGCAAACAAATTCAAAAGCCAGCAGAAGACAAGAAATAACTAGGATCAGAGAAGGACTGAAAGAGATAGAGACATGAAAAACCCTTTAAAAAATCAAAAGAGTCCAAGAGTTGGTTTCTTGAAAAGATTAATGAAGTAGACACACTGCTAGCCAGACTGAAAAAGAAGAGAGAGGAATCAAATAGATGCAGTAAAAAATGATAAAGAGGATATCACCACTGACCCCACAGAATACAAGCTACCATCAGAGAATACTATAAAAACCTCTACGCAAATAAACTAGAAAATCTAAAAGAAATGGATAATTTCCTGGACACTTATACCCTCCCAAGACTAAACCAGGAAGAAGTCAAATCCCTGAATAGACCAATAACAACTTCTGAAATTGAGGCAATAATTAGTAGCTTACCAACCAAAAAAAAGCCCAAGACCAGACGGATTCACAGCCAAATTCTACCAGAGGTACAAAGAGGAGCTGGTGCCATTACTTCCGAAAGTACTCCAAACAAAAAAAGAGAAGGATTCCTCCCTAACTCATTTTAAGAGGTTAGAATCATCCTGATTCCAAAACCTGGCAAAGACACAACAAAAAAAGAAAATTTCAGGCCAATATCCCTGATGAA
>NW_016826241.1:62202-66669 GCF_001698545.2 Rhinopithecus bieti
TTTTGCAATCTACCCATCTGACAAAGGTCTGATATCCAGAATGTACAAGGAACTTAAACAAATTTACAAGGAAAAAAACAACCCCATCAGAAAGTGGTTGAAGGATGTGAACAGACATTTTTCAAAAGAAGACGTTTATGCGGCCAACAAACATATGAAAAAAAGCTCATCATCACTGGTCATCAGAGAAATGCGAATCAAAACCACAATGAGATGCCATCTCACACCAGACAGAATGACGATCATTAAAAATTCTGGAAACAACAGATGCTGGTGAGGATATGGAGAAATAGGAACTCTTTTACATGGTTGGTGTGAGTGTAAATTAGTTCAACCATTATGGAAGACAGTGTGGCAATTCCTCAAGGATCTAGAACCAGAGATACCATTTGACCTAGCAATCCCATTACTGGGTATATACAGCAAGGATTATAAATAATTCTACTACAAAGATGCATGCACACCTATTTTTATTGCAGCACTATTTACAATAGCAAAGACATGGAACCAACCCAAATGCCCATCAGTGATAGACTGGGTAAAGAAAATGTGGCACATATACACCATGGAATACTATACAACCATAAGACAGAATGAGTTCATGTTCTTTGCAGGGACATGGATGAAGCTGGAAGCCACCATCCTCAGCAAACCCAGGAACAGAAAACCAAAAGCCGCATGTTCTCACTCATAAATGGGAACTGAACAATGGGAGCATGTGGACACAGGGAGGGAAACATCACATGCTTGGGTCTGTTGCAGGATGTGGGGCAACAGGAGGGAGAGCATTAGGACAAATAACTAATGCATGTAGAGCTTAAAACCTAGATGATGAGTTGATAGGTGCAGCAAACCACCATGGCATGTGTATACCTATGTAACAAACCTGCATGTTCAGCACATGTATCCCAGAACATAAAGTAAAATAAAAAAGAAGAAATAATTCTTTTAAAATATTTGATTATTGAAACAGTGACCAAAGAATCTCCATATTGTTTATTGACTGCAATGAAAAACCAGTAAATAGTGAAATTTCAGAGACCCAAGGAGGAGAGGGAGCAATTTATTCAGCAAAGTCCTGAAGTCATAGGAGGAGTGGGGAATTCTAATGAGGTGGATATTACAGTGGAGTTTTCAGCCAATGCAGAGTTCAAAGGAAAGGAAATATTTTGGATATAGCAGTATAAGAGACTGGAAGAGCCAACATCACGTGCAGAGATGACAGATACGTAGAATTTTGTTTTGAACGGGGAAATCTCCCATTCCACTAGGCTTCTAGGGAAGATTGTAGAAATAAATGCAGATACAGATATGATTGTTTGGGTGGGAGGAGAAATCTCAGGGAACCCCATCTTCTGGTCTCTGTTTTCTTTGTCAAGTAGGAGATGAGGTCATTTGATAACGGCTGAGGACTCAAGGACAACAGTGAATGTTTGAAATAACTCCTGGAATAAAGAGGATAAAGGGAAGAGAGACCCATAGAAGCATTATATAATTATTACACAGCAATTTAATTAAAGTACCAAAATTATTCCCGCTTGTTTTTAGATATGGAAACTGAGAAATCAATTTGCCTGTGGCTGCACAGCTAAGTGACACTATTAGGTGATGGAGCCAGGAGTCCTAGGCAGGTATCTAAAGGCTGCAGCTCCAAAATCACTGTGCAACTGTGTCTTTTAAACCTGCCTTTAGTGGGAACTGCAAAAAGACAGCATAATGTAGCACACATAGTGTTCATTCTGTTTACAACTTTTTGTTAAGAAGATCCATTATTAATAAAAGCCTAAAATTTTAGTGCTAAAATAGATGGTAGCAATCCTTTTTGTCACTCATTTTATAGGACAAAGCAAGTGAGATTACTAGAGGAAAGGTGACTCGCTCAACAACAGATAGTTAATTACTGACAGAACTAAGAATCTAATCCATGTCATTCCTGACTGCAAAATCTCACTACTACTCTCAAAGCACTTCTTCTTTTGGCTTACCGCAGGATATGAAAGTCAACCAATAGTAACTTCCTTTGAAATAAGGTTTTGTGTTAAGCCATCTGTCTTCATCACTCACTTGCATAAAGAGAAGGCCTATTATAAAATTTATTAGCTAAGCCATTAGATAACGGGACACGGGACAAGCAATTTTTAATAAGAGGTAGTGATATGGCTTGGATCTCTGTCCCCACCCAAATTTCCTGTTCAATTGTAATCCCTAACGTTGGAGTCGGAGCCCAGTGGGAGGTGACTGGATTATGTGATCAGAGTTTTCATGAATGGTTTGGCACCAACCTTCCTTGGTACTGTGTAGTAAGTGAGCTCTCATGAGATCTAGTTGTTTAACAATGTGTGGCACCTGCCCCTCTCTCTCTTCCTCCTGCTCTGTCCATATAAGACATGCCTGCTTCCCTTTCACCTTCGTCCATGATTCTAAGTTTCTTGAGGCCTCTCCAGCCATGCTTCCTCTACAGTCTGTGGAATGTGAGCCAATTAAACCTCTTTTCTTTATAAATTACACAGTCTCAGGCATTTCTTTACAGCCAGGCAAAAACAGACTGATACAGGGAAGAAGGAAAGATCTATACCTGGAGAAAGGCAGATCAGGGCAGACTACAGACTGTCTACTTCAAAAGTAAGAGGACAGAAGAAGGACACGGAACAACTGGAGAAATGAAGTCTAAAGAGGTACTACAGGGGGTAGTAAGGAAGGAGGAGTGGTAACATGTGTGCTATATGTTTGCTGTCTCTGGGTTAGACACACTTATAAATGACTGTGTGGGACTCATGATCATCACCTATACATCATCCTCTTGCTGAAATTTGAGACCTCTTCAAAGCTTGGAGGGAAGAGAAGACCTCAGGATCAGTACTTAGGATGTGTAGCATAGAAAAGCTTATGTAAACAAAGGCTGGCTCCTGCTTCTGCATGTACTTCTAGCACAATTTCACAACCTAGATGAGTCATGCATCTTGTTTATTATAATTGCATTAGGACAGATCCTTCTTTGAACACATTTTAGGATCATGATGACATCAAGCACTCATTTTAAGTGTGGGAATGTCCTCAACGAGTTTGGAGAGCAGAAGATATATAATTTGAATAACAAAATGGTCCTATTTGGCTAAGACATAGGGTATGTGGGGAGTAAAAGGAGAGACAAAGCTGAACCACCAGGGTGAGGAGACTTCTTGTGATTCAGTATGTAGTAGGAAAGTAGAAAATGGCATCTGAGTGATATATGATCAGACTTATGGTTTAAAAAATAAATTGTTATAACTGTAATAGCTAATTTGATTAAGCATACTTTGTACTACTTTATATAAGTGTTGGGAAAGGGTGGGTATGGAGAGGTAGTGCCCTCACAGAAACCCTAAGAGATAGATGTTACTAACATCCTCCTTTTTAATCACAGGTGAGAAAATGGAAGCACAGAAGTTTACATATTTTGCCTACTGTCACATGAGGAGCAAATGACAGAGCCAGAATTCAAGCCTAGGTTGTCAACGTCTCTAGCCTATGTTCTTAACCTTTGCTGATTCTCAATTCTGAGTACACATTCAACTCATCTGGAAAGTTTTTAAAACATATTCATATCTGAGACTTACCAAGACTAATTAAAACAAAACCTCTGTAGTTTTTAAAAGAATCTGGATAATTCTGATGCACTGTGAAATTTGAGAATCACCCCATGACACTCTGCTGGAAATGGACAAAATGGATTAGTATAATCGCCTGATGGGTTTTTCTTGCCTGCTGCACAGACAAAACCAATTCACTGAGACCATGACATTGCAGTGAAGAAAGAGTTTAATTGATGTGAGACCAGCCCACAAAGGAGAACTACAGTTATTACTCAAATCATTCACCCCAAAGGCTCAGAGGTTAGGGTTTCTCAAGGATAGTTTGGTGGAAATCGAGAATATTGATTGTGGATAAAATCACAGGGGTGTGGAAATGGTCCTCATGTTCTGAGTTAGCCTCTGGGTGGGGGTCACAGGACTGATTGAGTCAGGAGTCACAAGTCTGGGTGGGATGAGTCTGAAAAATATCTTAAATAATATTAGGTCTGTAATAGTGGTGTTATCTATAGGAGCATTGGGGAAGTCACAAATCTTGTGACCTCTGGCCACATGACACCTGAGCAGAAAAGGAATATAGAAAAAATGCCTACATTTTAGCAGAGTTCAGGTCTCTCTCATAATCCTATTCTTGTGGCCTTTCATTAGTTTTACAAAGGTGGTTTTTGGTCCCTGAGCAAGGAGGAGGTTAGTTGTAGGGAGGGAACTACTATCATCTTTGCTTTTAAGTCAAACTATAAACTGAATTCCTCCCAATGTTAGTTTGCTGTATGCCCAGGAATGACCAAGGATAGCTTGGAGGTCAGAAACAAGATGGGGTAAACCATGTCAGATTTCTTTTACTGTCAAAAGTTTGCAGTCAGTTTCATTACCACTTTTTTTTTTTTTTTTTTTTTTT
>NW_016826241.1:67864-76733 GCF_001698545.2 Rhinopithecus bieti
GGTATCCTTATTTTTCCTATAAGAGGGCTTAACAGCACAATGTGTGTATATATATTTTTTTCATATAATTCATCTTAAATTCATTGGCAAATTGAAATAGCTATTTGTTTTAGTTAATTGCCTTTCAGTCTAGGGAATAATGAAACCTCTTTTATCTTCTCTTTGAGCAAATGGTTACAGCCAGAGATAAACTCTTGGATTAAGCTTCCAAGGTGCCAGGGAGGCTTCCCTGGGTGTTTACATTTCAAAAGAGATGAAGTTCAGACTCTTAGGGAGAGTTATTTACATTCCAAATAGTAAAGACTGTTGATTAATTGGGTTTTCCAAAGAAAGGCTCTTAGAAGGGGAAGTAAAATTATATATTTGTCCCATGTAAACAGATACAATCATTATAGTAGCTCTGTCATTGACCCCAGTGGGATTTTAGACCCCAAAAGCAGTTATGAGAACTGTCTAAAATGCAGCAGCAATATCACCCACAGAGCTGAAAAGACTCAGAAACCTTATTTATCTTTCTGGACAGATTTCTAGTAAGCTATAGGACTGCTCCTAAACTCCTCTACCAGCATCCTGGATCCCCAAAGAGAATCAGTTCATGCTTTTTGAGAAGAGAGGGCTCAAAAGTTCACTCTAATTTACTCCGGGTTTTAACTAAATTAAGGGCTATAGTCTCTTCTGATGCACGGACATGATTTAAGGGCTCAGGTGAGTGATAAGTTGAACCCTTTCCAGAAGTCCCAAAACTGATAGAAAGAAAAAAGGGAGATGGGAAACAAGGATCAAAGGAAGGAGGAGAGGAGCCAGAGAAGCAGGAGGAAGGAAAGATAAAGGGAAATGTTGGTTTTTTACCTTTGAGGAGTTAGCAAATATCTCCATTATGGAATGTATGGGTGGAGGCTACAGAGAAAGAGAAGAAGAAACTTAAATGGTCTGAACAGGCAGAAGCCAAATGAAAACTATCTACCATATACATGTTTGCATGTACATATACAAAAGTGTTCAGAAAGAAAGTGGATGCTAATTTAAAATTTAAGGTGTGTCAGAAAGGTTGGCATTCTAATGAGGTTGCCAGACCAGGATAAATCAAAAGACAAGAAAGAAAGGCAACTGGTCACATCACAGACTGTCACTGTGTATACAGCACTCTTGACGTAAGTAGCTCCATCTTAGAAAATGACTCGATCTTACATTTCAAACTATATCAAGCCAACAGGGGCCAAATATTGGTCTAATAAATAGAGACAACACCTAACTAGATAAGGGGATAGCCCTTTACTATCAGTTGTCACCAGAAGAATCAAGGGCCATAAAATGAGCAGGACATCACCAGCTAGACATGGTCATCTCCATAGAAGACATCTGGCTCTCACTTGTGATCAGCACCCAACACCTGCCAATGAAGGCTCTTCCCAAATCAAGAACCCTTCCTTGCAAGACACTGATAATTGACAACCATCCAGATCAGCCCGGGACACTCTCCTTGTCTTTGCCACTCTCCTTAGACTAGTTTGTAAACCTCCTTTTCCTGTTCACTTTTCTCTTGATGTTAAATGTTACTTTGTTTGATGTGGAATGTTTAATCTATAACATGTATATATTGATTAATTATACTACTATGTATGGTTTGAAATATTGACTCACCTGTGGAGTGGTTTGAGCCTGTGTGCCCACAACTCTGACTACTGAGTGAACATGTAGTACTAAGGAGAATTGCCATGTTGGGAACTCCTTCATGGCTTTTATAATTGAAACAGCATCAATAAAAGACTGACCCTGTGAAAAGCCACAAATGTGTGTGGACCAGGTATGCCTTTAAGCTGCTCAAGACACACTGCTTGAAGGAACCAATAATAAGTTAGTTCAACTCTCTTATCTTATGAATGAGGAAGCTGAGGTCCCAAATGGAAAGATTTGGGAAAACTCAGATATTTAGAGACAAAACTTGGCCTTTAAAAATCTTAGAATGTGCATGCTTTTAAAAAGTTTTCAAAATGTTTTTCTGCTGATTTTTTAGATTTGGCTATTTCAATAAAGATATCTATTTGATATTTTATAAAGACCATAAGTTCACAGTTCTGAATCTAGAAGAACTAAAGCAGAGATTAGCAATCTTTAATATCAGAGGAAATGTCCACTTTGTAGCTCAGACTAGGAGATTTGGTAATACTGTCATTGTATTAGTTCATTCTCACACTGCTATAAAGAACTACCTGAGACTGGGTAATCTACAAAGAAAACAGGTTTAATTTACTCACAGTTCCACAGACTGTACAGGATGCATGGCTGAGGAGGCCTAAGGAAACTTACAATCATGGCAGAAGGGCAAAGGGGAAGCAAACACATCTTCACACGGTGGCAGGAGAGAGTGAAGGGGAAGGTGCCACCCACTTTACAACAACCAGATCTCATGAGAACTCACTATCTTAAGAAAAGAAAGAGAGAAATCTGCGCCCATGATCCAATCACCTCCCACCAGGTCCCTCCCCAACACTGGCGATTACAATTCAATATGAGATTTGGGTGGAGACATAGAGCCAAACCCATATCAGTCATTAACTAATAACATTTAAAGTGACAGAACAGGAACTAAACTTTACACATTAATTCTTTAGTCATAGAAACTATAAAATAAACATGAAAAGATTTGATAAACCACTAAATGTTTGTTCTATTTAATTAGTATTTTAATTTTGAAAGGAAAAGGGGATCTGAACTCCTTCTAAAAGTGTTTGTGAGAGCAGGTTGTAAAATGAATAAAAGGGCCAAGAGTAGAGAGGAAGGACTATCTGCATTACAGATGTAAGATGTTATCCCATGGGCTCTGTAAAGGTATGGGTAAGAACAGATCAGTAACACATTTTCTCTACAGCTCTTGTAGTGCCTCATATGTGACAATGCTCAATAAATATTTTCTGGAATAGATAATTTTAGATTCTATGAAAAAAATATTGTTCTTATATAAGCAGATGTAAAAGAGGAAACTTTGACTAAAACACCAAGGTTGGCCAGGGTTGGAAAAGTTGAGAGTATCCCTCCTAGGTAGGAAAAGATAAAAGCAGTAGTGACCCAAAGAAAATAACTTAAGGCCAAGAAGAAAATAGAATCTTTATTTTAAAAGGTAGGGGAGTGAATATGGGGAAGGCCAAAAGGATAGAGACAGGAAAAGGAACATGAGAACAGATTGGGAATTTACATTTCCTACAGTGAAGATGCATCCTATTTAGATTGAAAAAAAAATCATGATTTGAAATTTTATTTTGAAGAAATAATCCATGTATGTAGTAAAACAAATCAAATAGCATGAAAGAATATATAGGGAAAAGTAATTCTCTATGCCAACCCTGAAACCCAGTTCTTCTAGTTTACTTCCTCAGAGCAAACTGCTATAATGGAGCCCAGAGGAACTTCACCCCAAGATATAGCACCTAGGTATAATGAGCATTTTGAATTAAAAGCCCTCAAAGATCAACAGATTTCTGCAAGAGACATTTTCCTTACCTGCATTAAGACTGGCCTTATCAAAGAGAACAATTGTTTTCCTTCCCCTCTGTATTAGTCCCTTCTCACACTGCTGTGAAGAAATACCAGAAACTGGGTAATTTACAAAGAAAAAAGTTTTCATTGACTTACAGTTTTGCATGGCTGGGGAGGCCTCAGGAAACTTACAATCATAGCAGAAGGTGCTGTCACACGTGTCTGTGTGAAGAGACCATCAAATAGGATTTGTGCGAGCAAAAAAGCTTTTAATCACCTGAGTGCAGGTGGGCTGAGTCCTAAAAGAGAGTCAGTGAAGGGAGATAGAGGTGGGGACATTTTATAAGATTTGGGTAGGTAGTGGAAAATTACAGTCAAAGGGGGTTGTTCTCTGGTGGGCAGGGGCGGGGTCACAAGGTGGTCAGTGGGGGAGCTTCTGAGCCAGGAGAAGGAATTTCACAAGGTAATGTTANGATGTGAAAGATACTATAGCATAACCTGCCTTTCCTGGTGAGTGGCAATTAGGCCTGGTGGAACCGCCATCAGTAAACCAAGTGTGATCAGGGTGAGGAACAGGAAAGAAGGAAACATGGGGAAATGGAGTGAATATCAGGTGGATCAGAGAGATACAGTCATGGGGGTCAGGTGTGGTATTAGGAATAATGTGGGGGCCAGCCTAAAACAGTAAAGTCAAGTTGCTTGGACAGAAAGGTACAGGGTGTGGTCCTGGCTCTTGTGTAAGAATTTTGATCACACAGCTCTGTACTTTGGCTGTGTGTAATGAAAAGGGTTGGGATGAGTTAGGAAGGGCTAGTGTGGGAGCAGCTTTTAGGGCTGTTTTTAAGGAATAGAAAGAGGAGTGGTGAAAGGATTTAGGATCTATGAAGTCAGCTAGGTTTGCTTTTGTGAGTTTATATAATGGTTTAGATAGGATGGTAAAACTAGGTTTTTAAAGGCAGAAGTACCTAATCATGCCTAGGAAAGAAAGGATTTGTTTTGTAGAAGGGGTTGGGGTTTGGGAGATTAGCTGGACATGATCAGCAGGGAGAGCATGTGTGTTTTCATGAAGAATTATGCCAAAACAGGTAATGGATGAGGAAGAAATTTGCGCTTGACTGAATTAATGGGGGCTGTCCCTGAAGCCTTGCGGAAGTGCAGCCCAGGTAAACTGCTGGGACTGATGGGTGTCAGGGTCAGTCCAGGTAAAAGCAAAGAGAGACTGGGATGAGGGGTGCATGGGAATAGTGCAAAAAGCATCTTAAAGATCAAGAATGGAATAGTGAGTTGTGGAAGAAGGTATTGAGGACAAAAGAATGTATGGGTTGGTCACCACAAGGTGGATAGGCAAAACAATTTTGTTGATAAGGTGCAGATCCTGAAGTAACCTGTAAGACTTGTCTGTTTTTTTGACAGATAAAATGGGGGAATTGTAAGGAGAGTTTATAGGTTTTATAAGCCCACGCTGTAGCAGGTGAGTGATAACAGGCTTCAGTCCCCTTAAAGCCTGTTGTGGGATGGGATACTGGCATTGAACGGGGTAAGGGTGATTAGGTTTTAATGGGATAGTAATGGGCATGTGATTTGTTGCCAGGGAGGGAGTAGAGGTGTCCCATACTTGTGGGTTAAGGTGGGGGGATACGAGAGAAAGATGTGAAGGAGGCTTTGAGTTGGGAAGAAGGGTGGCAATGAGATGTGGCTGTAGTCCAGGAATAGTCAGGGAAGGAGATAATTTGGTTAAAATGTCTTGGCCTAGTAAAGGAACTGGGCAGGTGGGGATAACTGAAAAAGAGTGCATAAAAGAATGTTGTCCAAGTTGGCACCAGAGTGGGGGAGTTTTAAGGGGTTTTGAAGCTTGGCTGTCAATACCCACAACAGTTATGGAGACAAGGGAAATGGGCCCTTGAAAAGAAGGTAATATGGAGTGGGTAGCCTCTGTATTGATTAAGAAGGGGACAGACTTACCCTCCACTGTAAGAGTTACCCAAAGCATCTGTGATGGTCCAGGAGGCTTCTGAGGTGATTGGGCAGCGTCAGTCTTCACCTAACCAAGAAGATCTGGAAAGGAGTCAGTCAGAGAGCCTTGGGCCAGAGTTCCAGTGGCTCTGGGAGTGGCTGCCAGGCGAGTTGAACAGCCCGATTTCCAGTGGGGTTCCACACAGATGTGACATGGCTTAGGAGGAATCCCAGGATGTGGGCATTCCTTGGCCCAGTGGCCAGATTTCCGGCACTTGAAGCAAGATCCTGGGAGAGGAGGTCCTGAAGGAATGCCTGACCACTGTAGTTCAGGCTTTTTGAAGTTCTTGTGTGCTGGAGATGTGGTTGGGGTTTCTCTCACAGTGGAGGCAAGTAATTGCAACTCTTTTATATTATTGTGCACCTTGAAGGTGAGGTTAATTAAGTCCTGTTGTGGGGTTTGAGGGCCAGAATCTGATTTTTGGAGCTTTTGCTAATGTCAGGAGTGGATTGGGTAATAAAATGCATACTAAGAATAAGACGGCCTTCTGGCCCCTCTGGGTTCAAGGCTGTAAAGCATCTAAGGGTTGTTGCCAAATGGGCCATGAACTAGTGTGGGTTTTTAAATTTGATGAAAAAGAAGCTAAACACTAACTGACTTGGGAGAGGTTGGATAAAGAAAAAGGAGCATTAACCTTGGCTATGCCTTCAGCTCCAACCGCCTGTTTAAGAGGAAACTGTTGGGCAGGTGGGGGAGGGCTAGTTGTGGAACGAAACTGTAAGCTGGACTGGGTGTGAAGAGGGGAGCTGATAGAAGGATTATGGGGTTGGGGAGCAGAGACTGAGGAAGAATTAGAGCCTGATTCAGCCTGGTGGGGAGCGACCTGAGGAGGAGCAGTCTGTGGAGGAGGGGAGAGGTCAGATGGGTCAGTAGAAAAGGAAGATTGAAAAGACTCAGTGATGCTTGGGGTTGGGACTGAGGGGACAGGTGAGAGGGAAAGAGGGAGGATTTGGGATGAGTTGCATAGGGAACAGAGACTAGGGAGGGACCAATGTGTCAAAGAATGCCTAGACGTTAGGCATCTCAGACCATTTGCCCATTTTACAACAAGAATTATCTAGATCTTGTAGGATGGAGAAATTGAAAGTGCCATTTTCTGGCTATTTGGAACCATTGTCAGGTTTATATTGGGGTCAAGCAGTGTTGCAGGAGAAAATAAGGTGTTTAGGTTTTAGGTCAGGTGTGAGTTGAAGAGGTTTTAAGTTCTTGAGAACACAGGCTAGAGGAGAAGAGGGAGGAATGGAGGGTGGAAGGTTGCCCATAGTGAAGGAGGCAAGCCCAGAGAAAAGAGAGGGTAGAGAAATGGAGAGAAGGGGTGGGGGGTATTTTCCCCCAAGGGGAGGTGTTGCTTGTCATACAAGGAAAGTGGTACTTGCCACCAAGGTGAAGGATCAAGGCAGGCATCCCCGTGGTGATCAGATACCTCTGAAACATGGATGAATAATCAGGTAGGCATCCCAACAGTGATTAAACACCAAGGGAAGACTGTCTTCCCAAATCCGTGACTGGCGCCGGAGTTTTGGGTTCACAGATAAAACACATCTCCTCTTTCTCTACCAGAAAGGGAAAGGAACTGAAATTAAGGGAAGGGAGAGATTGAAGGATGGCACCAAGATTGAAAGGAGGAAGAGGTTGAGGGATAGTGAGAGAGGTTGGAGAAGAGAGTAAAAAGAGGCAGCTTACCTGATTTAAAATTGGTGAGATGTTCCTTGGGCTGGTTGGTCTGAGGACCTGAGTTCATAGGTGTATCTTTGTAATGGAGCAAGAGCAGGAGGACAGGGGATTGATCTCCCAAGGGAGGTCCCCCGATCAGAGTCACAGCACCAAATGTCACACGCATCCATGTGAAGAGACCACCAAACAGGCTTCGTGTGAGCAATAAAGCTTTTTAATCACCTGAGTGCAGGTGGGCTGAGTCAAGGTAATGTCATCAGTTAAGGCAGGAACTGACCATTTTCACTTCTTTTGTGATTCTTCAGTTGCTTCAGGCCATCTGGATGTATACCTGCAGGTCACAGGGAATATGATGGCTTAGCTTGGGTTCAGAGGCCTGATAGGCACCTCTTACGGGGCAGGAGAGAGAATGAGTGCCCACAGGGGAAATGCTGGATGCTTATAAAACCGTCAGATCTCGTGAAAACTCACTCTCTATCATGAGAACAGCATGGGGGAAACCACTCCCATGATTCAATTACCTCTCAACAGGTCCCTTCCAAGACATGTGGGGATTACGGGGATTACAATTCAAGATGAGATTTGGGTGAGGACACAGCCAAACCATATCAACCTCCTTGTTACCTCATTATTTGCAGAAAAGAAGACTGAGGAATGTAACCACACCTGAATGAACCCTTTCACAAGCTAATGCTTGTCTTTTAGGATCACTGAATTTCCAAATAGGACCATTTACAAGTTAATTTCTATTCCCTGCCCCCCATCCATTCATTCTCCCTAGTAATCATTTATTGCCCCTGGACAGAGTGACCTATATTCCCCATTTTCCCCCTCTCCCAACTCCCCTATGATGAAGCTAAAGTATTTGGGCCTGATTGGGTTATTTGGGTAGTCACTCTGTGATTCTTCCCCATGCATGTTAATACATTTGTATGCGTTTTCTCCTATTAACTACCTTTTGTCAGTTTACTTTCAGTGAACTTTCAGAGGATAAAAGGGAATTTTCTTTACACACATGCAGTAATCAGCTTCTATTACATGAGGAAACATTCCCAAAGTTGCATGGCACTTTGGCGAGAAAGCCAGGGTTTGAACTCATATGCTATTCATGTTTCCCCACATCACACTCCCCTTACCCGATTTTTTTCCAGTTTAATCTTAGATTTTTAGTGCCTAAGAAATGGGTAAATCTGAGTAATCATTAAGAAACCAAGCTTGAGAGTACTACCATTGTTTTGCTATTTTAAGGCTTGATTCTAGTTCCTAATAAAATATTAGGTTGAAATATAAAACAGATTTGTGAGTCTGTAGAAAAAAATGGGCAATTAAAATTTGGAATATACCTGAGTTGACTGTAAATATAATAATTCCCAAATAATTATATTTTGTCTAATAAGTAAACATTCATTAAAACATAGAGATTTCAAAGCATAAGATATATTGCTTTATAAGATGCTGAAATATTGATGAAATTATAGTTGAGTTCACTTAAAGTCAGATAAATGACAATATTAAAAAATACTGTTAAAAGTCTTACTGTTAACATGACAGTGTTAAAGTCCCTATTGCAGCACTAGTGGGCCCTGTTTCTATTCTTACTGGTGTAATACAGCTATTTTTAAAAAAATTATTATTGTACTTTCATTTCTGGGGTACATGTGCATAGTGTGCAGGTTTGTTACATGTATACTTGTGCCATGTTGGTGT
>NW_016826242.1:0-3375 GCF_001698545.2 Rhinopithecus bieti
AAACCAGTGACACATGGTTGTCTTTTATAAGGTAGAATAAAATTAATTCCAGAAATAAACCCAAAATATTTCATGATGTAAAGATCAGTAGTTTAAGTGATTACCTAGATAACTTTTTTGGACTACTATTCGTGTCTTCTATATTTTGTGACCATATTCTGAGATTCATTATACTCATTCATAATTATACAAATTAGTAGTTTCTATTTGGTGCTGATTATACTGGCTATGAAGTTCACTACAATTTTGAATCATGTTCTCTTTCAGCCAACTTTTGTCCATATACTAATTTATTAGTCTTTAATCAGAGGGAAAGTAGAAAGGAAGAGAAAATAAAATGCACATTAGTTACACTTCTTATTTGTTATTGGTATTGGGAAAAGAACCAAACCAAGAATGAGGTTAGAATTAGGAAACAAAATGGAGTCTGTGTACTATTCCTAGATGTCAAGAGACACAGAAACTTGCTAGTTACTTGGCCATATAACTCTGAATTCACAACCATGCTATGACTTTCGAAACAAGGGCCACACTTCAAGTTATTCCTCTGCTTGTACCTAATTTTGTTTATTCACAGTTATTTAAAATATACAGTACTCTTGGGACCATGTTCAAAACTATCTCCCCTATTCATTTAAAATCTGCATTTTAGGTTTCTAAAAAATAAACACATTTTCAGTATGTCACAGAATATACATAACTCACATAATAAACCAATATGCTTAAATTAAGCTGGCAAAGATAAATGAAAGCTACTGTCTTGGAATGTGTGTGTGTGTGTGTGTGTGTGTGTGTGTGTGTGTGTGTGTGTGTGATGGGGTGCACAGGGAGTAAAATTCATAAAACTTGACACATAATATACTTGCTGGTTTGAGCCTCATGAGTAAATTCATTAGTTTCAATTTTGTGGTTCAGCACTTCAGTAAAATATATACAGGCTATTTCATTGAAAAAAAAAGGAAGCTTATAGGATGCTATGGCTTTAATCTTTTTCCTTAGGGATATCTGGGGTGGGCTATATACATGCTGTCTTTCTTTGATATAAGAGATGAATATTTGTACTCCTGACATTCCTTGATGAATAAAAACCTCTGAGACTGTTTCCTAAGATAAGGGTTACCTGTGTCTCACACCACTCCTATAGAACTGTGACAAGGAATCAGCATAATGACATGTAGTTCAAATGAAAATTTGGTATAATTTAATATTAAATGGAACATTTATTATAATTCTATAGTTTTTAGCAGGCCTAACAAATTATTATATAGATTTCACATGAATATTTGAGACACAAAATGTAATTTGGGAGGAACTGGTAAACAAAAACCCACATCAACATGCAAAAGACAGTAAATTTCATCTTTGGAGTCAAAAATTCAAATGCTCAAATACTTAAATTGGGAAAAGTAAGTGATGCACTGTGGAAACAAAGAATTTCACAAAGTAATTTCATATTTTCTTAGTGATGAGCAACACATTACAGAACAGAAGATGTCCAAACATCTGTGAACTGTAGTGAAGGTTAACAAGAAATTAAGATCCAGAAGAGAGGCAAAGAAATGCTTTAACTCTTTCATTCACAAAAGTTCCCAAAATATGTGCCTCTCTAGTTAGGGTAGCCCATTCTCTTTCAACATTTTCAGAAATTTCTTTGAAATTAATTTTAAAATTATTTTTCCCACCTAAAGACTAACCTGAAATTAAAAGCATGTTAATCAATTATTTTGATTTTCCACTGAAGCAGCATTCAAAACCTGAGCAGCTATTCTCAAGAAAACTGTTTTGCAAAGGTCATGAAATAACAAATATTTCCTCCATGCCAAACAGAAATGAAGTATAAAAATGAAAATATATGAGGAACCCAAGTGTGACATACCATTTTTCGACTTGATACATTGCAGCTTAGTACTCTCTCCTGGGACCTACCTGCTGTTGTTCCTTATCGTCAGCTTTCATAGCTAATATCAAGCTTCTGACAAAAGTCTGAAGTTTAAAGTATTTTTGCTTTTGAATCTCTAGCTCATTTTCAATGAATTTGACTTCTTCATTCTGAAAGAGAAAATATCAAATGATACAATTACCTTATGTAAACCTAGGAGTGTACATGTTTGATACACAATAAAATTCTTAAAAACCATCAAATAAGAAGGACAATAAAGAAAACAAAATGTTAACATAAAGGAATACAAAGCATGGAAGAAAATGATCCTTCATAGGCTGCCTTTTAAGCAAATCACTATAGAAAACAATTTTTAAGATAAAAAACCAATCCAATCAGTTCCAGTAAGAGAAAAACCAAAAAACAGCTCCCTTCTTGGAAAGACCCCTCCTCTATCAAGCCTGATTGGCATTTAGATTAAGATTAAGAATAAAAGCTGGGCGCCTGGCTCACACCTGTAATCCCAGCACTTTGGGAGGCAGAGGCGGGCGGATCAGCTGAGGTCAGGAGTTTGAGACCAGCCTGGCCAACATGGTGAAACCCCGTCTCTACTAAAAACACAAAAATTAGTCGTGCGTGGCGGCATGTGCCTGTAGTCCAAGCTACTCAGGAGGCTAAGGCAGAAGAATCACTTGAACCCGGGAGGCCGACAGAGGCTGCAGTGAGTGGAGATCGCGCTGCTGCATTCCAGCCTGGGCAACATGAGTGAGACTCCGTCTCAAAAAAAAAAAATAAAATAAAATAAAATAAAATAAAAAAAAAAAAATTGAGAATAGACGGAGTCCAATTAACCCAAAGAGCAATAGAAGACACAGTAATGTTGAATTTGCCATTCAGAAAGCCAACTACTCAGAACGTAAATGGTTAATTTGCACAAAGAAAAGCCTGAAATTACTAAGACTGTCTTAAGTTGTTTGCTGAGCCTCCACGGATTAAGTAGGAGTCTGTTATTCCAAAAAATCTGAAAATGTACCACTGTGTACCATTAGTGTAAAAATCAGTTACTCTTTACTATTTTTGCTGGTTGCATAGGTAAAACAACTGGACTAATATTTGGGAGTATTCTAGTGCCAGGTCTACTGATAACTGTAAACTTGGGTGGGTGACACTCTTTACTCATCAGTAAAATGGTTATTATACTGGTAATCCCTGACAGTTCTAGCTTTGAGGGCTCTAACACTCAAATAAGATAATGGCCATGAAAGTGCTCTGAATATTCAGATTTACTATAAAAGCCACAGTAATCAAGAAAGGATGGTATTGCATAAGGGTAGACATATCAACTGATAGAAAAACATAGAGATGAGAAATAAATCCCCACAAAAATGGTCGATTGATTTTCAACAAAGGTGCTGAGGTCACCCAATAGATAAAGTGTTGTTTTTCAACAAACAATGGTTAAACAAATGTAAATCCACATGCAAAAAAAAAAAAAA
>NW_016826242.1:5589-9022 GCF_001698545.2 Rhinopithecus bieti
ATTTACCATAATGTTCTCCAATTCTGTCCATGTTTTTTTCAAACAACAAAATATTTTTATATGCTGAATTGTATGAATGGTGAATATGGTAAATAATAATAATATATTGTACATTTCAAAATCACTATGAGAAAAGTTGAGATGTTTTCATCACAAAATATGGTAATTTGTGGTGATGGATATGTTATGTAGTTTGATTTAATTAATCCACATTGTACTCATAAATCATAACAGCATTTTGTACCCTATAAATATACACAAATCTTGTCAGCTTGAAATTAAAAAGTAAAAATTATTGTAAATAAATAATCAGCCAGTTACCATTTCAAAAAATATGAAAGTAGGCTATGATTATTCTTCGCATCTGGCAAACTGGTCTCAAAATCATAGCAGGACTTTTAACAGCATTTGTTCACAAAACCAAATTAAAGTATATTACAATTAATTGGTTCTATGGGTATTTTTGTTGTTTCAATTGAGAGGATGCTGTAGTAATTATCATATTCAATCTATTAATATGTTTACTATACCATTTATTTTATCAGCTTAGTTAAAAGCTTTTTTTACCTGATAAAACTGCTTCTTCTCAGACCATTTAATATCAAGTGAATCATCTGCACAAGTTAAATTCCTTATCCAGAGCACTCTATAAAAATCTAAATTATAAGTAAGCATTATAATATAATTCAACATACTCCTGTCATGATATATTTTACTAATTTTAAGCCTTTGCTTTATTAGTATTCATTGTTGGAGCAGTAGTATTAGTAAAGTGCTGACTAGGAAGTCTTTTCTAATACAAGAGATATACGTTATCATTATAGTAGTATGTGGTTTGAATGCACAGTCCTTCTTAGCTGCATTCACAGTGTATTGGGAAACATTAATTCACATTTACAAAAGTCATGAAGCATCTTTTGATATGCAGACTTCTAATTCTCCATGCAAATATTTCTCCTCCTCAGTATTTATGCAATGTTTGAAAAATATAAGCAGCTTTAATATAATTTAATATTGCAGACATTTTATTCACAGAACTGCTTTGCAAGCCTATTAAATACTTCCTAGATAACAGGCAGTAATGTATGTATACTTTCCAGATTTTCTAAGTAAATCAATGCTTGTGAGAGGAACTAGTATCATAACATCAGTTATTGAATTTCATAAAACAAGATCTATCTTATTTTTATTGTTGTTAAAGTCCTACCTACATTTTGAGTAAGCTTTGTTAATTCTTTGTCAAGATGATAGTAAGGAGAACTCCAGGTTCCACGTTGACAAGAGCTTTGATCTCTGAGCAAGCTATTAATGGCTGCCAAGTCTGAGGTGCTATTTTATGATGCGGTTACTCCTGCCTCAGGTACTGAGCCCATCAACGTATCTCATAAACATTTTGTGTTAGTCAGAATTCCGAAGAACATGGATTTCTAGTGATGTATCTCAATCAAAAACTCCACTATTGATGGTTGCATAGTAATAAGTGTCAAATGCACCATTGGAAACATTCTTTCAGTTTGCTACATGAAATCCCAAGAATGACAGACTGAATAATTCAGTGTAGGGGAAAAAATACAATGATCCAGCTCCTGATTTTATGTAAATGAGTACTTGCATAATAGTTTTAAAATTATTTCCAAAGATAAATTAAGTCATTTGTTCACTCACTCAGCAACTACTATAGCTATAGTTATAGTTGAACAGTTATGAGACAGACTCTCAACCAGGTAACACATAGGTGAATAAAGTAAGTCTCTTCTCACAAGAAGTTTATGATGAATATATCATCATGTGCTGTATAACAACGTTTCAGTCAACAGTGTGCCACATATAATGACAGTCATCCCATAAAATTATAATTGAGCTGAAAAATTTCTATCACTTAGTGACGTTGTAGCCATCATAACGCCATAGTACAATGATTAACTTCTCTATGGTAAGATACACAATACTTACCTTTGTGTTCCAATTGCCTACAGTATTCAATGCAGTGACGTGCTGTATAGGTTTGTAGCCTAGAAGCAATAGGCTATATCATACACGCTAGGTATGTAGTAGACTATATACATCTAGGTTTGTGTAAGTACACTCTATGATGTTTTGCACAATGACAAAATTGCCTAATAATGGGTTTCTCAGAATTTATCCCCATCATAAGCGATGCATAATGATACTTAAGATATCAACAATGTGGTTTTCATCCCCAAACAAGAAACACTAGTATGTGTATACCAAGGGGTACAACATTTTCTCTGAAGACAGATTAAATTACTATACTGGTAGGGCTTTTTAAAATCAATATTTTGACATCAGTAACAAGAACTGCTATATGAGGTTTTGCTTACCTTTCCTTTAGAAGTAACAAAGTTCATGTGAGGTGAGTTGAAAAATTTTAAAATCATGATTACAAAAAGATATATTTTCTATATAGGTGCTGAATTTTGAAGATTAAAGAAAATAACTTTATGGAACTGCCAAGACAGAGGCAGTTATATAAAACATACAAGAAAATCCCTAATGGGGCAGTAAATGACCGCTTGTTTCCACAGAATTTATTACAATGGAAAACACTGGATTGATACAATGCTCTTGAGAGTTCAATGAAAATATTAACAAACATTTCTGGACTAGACACTCTGCCCTGCCCTACTCTGGTTTTTAGCACCAAACCTTTTCAAGTAGACTGCCACCCAAGAGGCGAGAGGTCTTGGAAAGAATCCTCTGAGTCCTGGGCCCAACCCTCTTTGACATATTTGAGAGTGCTAAGAGGAGTACACTTAACAGCTGTGCAATCCAGTCCTTTCGTCTGTAGTTTCCACAACCTGTGCCAAGTTGTGGCATGCGGAGACATTGTAATCCTGAACTGGGCATTTAGAAATATTATATGGCCGTGTAGGAGAGATTATCATAATCTCTTGTATTTCAGAACCAACAAATTTATAATTTTGTTAGTTGGAAATACAGTCGAAACATAGGATTTTATGAGTTCTTTAGCCATTTAGGAAATACATTTCAAAAGATATTTCCCTTCTGTGTTTACAATATTCAATATTTTAAAGCTTGACATGTTATGAATATTTGGAAAACAGAATCTGTTGGATGGCATACATTTCAATTATAGTAAAACTGAAAAGATTTTTGAGGAAATGACAGCTGTTGTACTTTCTGATTAAATACTATTTTCTGTTAACATTTTAACATTACTAATCTCTGCTTTGAACACTGATGACATTTCATGACAAGAACTTTTGTGTATGAAAAAGGCTGTGTGGCCAAAATTTCAGAAGGCCCCAAAGTTACCTAGTAAGATAGAATAATCATTATCAAAGGGACAACTTTTATAAATCTATGCAGAAAACATACTGACATACAGACTAATAGATTATGTTCAGATTTAATAAAAAAAAAAATGTATAGCCCCCTGTCAAAGGCAGCT
>NW_016826243.1:0-23486 GCF_001698545.2 Rhinopithecus bieti
TGAAAAAATGCTCATCATCACTCGCCATCAGAGAAGGATATTCTATAATAAGAATTTTCCATGTATCCAAAAGAGGGAAGCCAAGGAAGAAAAGAAGTCTTTCAAGTGCTCAAGCTCTGAGCCCATCCTGTTGCTCATTGAACCAGCTTCCTGGAATGGAGGGTCTGTGCTTAAGACTAGGTCACATGTGGAGTCTCTAGAGAGACAGTGTTGGATCCCCATGGCCCATAACACATTTCCCGTTTTCCCAGGCAACCAGAGGTCATGAATGAGAGGATTCTGAGAGGTTGGAGCAATGTTCCTAGGAGGCATAAGGGGGAGTGAATGCTCTGAGATTTCCCCACCCGGGGTCCTCCACAGCTGCCCGACCTCTTCAGACCTCATAGTCTACTGAGCTCTCTCCCTTTATGCCATAAGTCCCACTGTTCTTTCAACTCATCCCCTATTCCTTCAGTCCTGGAATTGCTGTGGCCAGCAGAGGATGGACTGAGGGCAGGAGAGGAAGTCCTGACCAGGAACCCATCCTAGAGATACTGCATCCTTCCTGAAAGCTAGGTTTTCAGGGAAGCTTTGAGGAGTCTTGCAGAAACAAACCGACTTGACCCACCTGATACAGTATCGACAGACAGTAATACTCTTTTTGCAATGGTTTAACATGCTAAAGGTAGAGCCTTTTGGCTACATTTTGAGTACATAGAGTGAGACCGCTGGCCTGGGAAGGATATCATCTTGGATGCCATTTTTTCTCTGGAGAACTATATGTTAGTTCCAACTCACACATCACTATATGAAGTCCTACACAGAGAGATATGGAGAGTTAGACAGATAGAGATACTTTTGTATGCAATACCAATTCCAGAATACACAGGTCAAAATCCATACCAGTTATTCCAGAGAGATGGCTTGGGCAGAAGGCAGAAGGAGGATACTGTGATCCCTTTTTGGTCACATGTATGTATTATCTCAGTGTTTCTAGGAAGTGTGTGCTACATTAGATTTTTTTTTCTTTAAAAAAGTGATAATCTATGAAGTCTGAGAAATGTGCAGAGAGGATTAGAGATTGAGAGCAATTTGTCCTTGTGGCAATTGTATGTTATCTCTATTGGGAATATTTCAAAGGCACCAGTTATGACCTTGTTGTAGCAAAATATGTAGTGTTCCTGCGTATTGACCCATTTTTTTGTGATGTGTATTCTTTTGGAATTTCCAGTGGCTTGGTCAAGAACTACTGCCGAAATCCAGATCCTGTGGCAGCCCCTTGGTGTTATACAATGGATCCCAGTGTCAGGTGGGAGTACTGCAACCTGACACAATGCTCAGATGCAGAAGGGACTGCTGTCGTGCCTCCAAATATTATTCCGGTTCCAAGCCTAGAGGCTTTTTTTGAACAAGGTAAGAAGCTGTGGCCAGACATTTACGTACTTGGATGCCGGGATGAAAAGCCATGGAAACCCCCACTGATGCACAAGCCTTCAGTGCTACACTGGTTCTCATGTGTTGGTTCTGGGTCTGCCATGTGGGAGGAAGCCTTAGTGCACTCTCTTGGGGAGCCAGAGGTGTGATTTTTGGTGCAACCTGTGTGAGCTGTGTCTTTAGGATGGGCACAAACCATTCTGGGTGCTCGACTTCCCTACTCCCCTCACTGTAAAAGAGACTATCTCAGTGTCCTAGACAAAATTCTTATTGCAATATGCTGTCAGATGTGTGTGTCTTTCCAAGCCAGTAAACTTTCCCAGGCATTTCTTCAAGTAGACAGCGTTCAGTGCAATCATCAGCATTGTAGATTCTGAGAAATGTGGCTCTTGATCGTGTTATCCTTGAGAAACCTAACAGGGCTGCATTAATTCCATATCTCCCTGGGTCTATGGAGCAGTATGTGAGCTCCCAATGCTCTATCTTTCAGGTCCTTTTCAGTCCAAGGCAGGTTGTGCAGTTCTTAGCTTTGAAGGGAGTGATTTTTTAGTGTTCTTTGCCTCTTTCTGATGGAACTTGTACCTGCCGGGGGGTCTGAAGAAAAAGAGTAGTAGACTTTTGCTTTATTGCAATGCATTATGCTGGGCATGAGAGGATTCCCTATCTTATCCAAGGTGATAAACTTTTGGCCTCCACTCATCCCTGAGAAGTGAAGTGTTGTTGCCTGCAGTTTTAGCTGCAGGACTGTTGTCTGTCCCATCACCAGGAGTTTAATGCTTGTCTTTTTTGAGCAATGATCCAGGGACACATGCAAGGTTTTTGTATGTGTCCTTGCCTCCTCCCCAAAAAACCATTTTAATGCTTGGAGATTTGCTTTTCAGCTTTGCCAAATGCATCACCCTTTCTTCTCTGCTGTTCCATATCCTCATGAACACTCTGTAGAGATTCCTAGAAATGAGCTTGCATGTTAGTGGAGTTTCCAATGAGAAGCAATCTAATGTTTCTTTTCCACTAAGTTTTACATGAAATATTTCTAAGAACTTACTACAGTTCCAGAATGGCAGGCATCTCTTGCTTTCATGTTTGTTTGTTTGTGTGTGTTTTCTCATGTCAATTTGCCTATTAATAAGGAATAGAGAATGGCTGTAAATCTCAGAGACTCCTTTCTGGTTTATGTCATAAATGACTTCATGTATTTTTCTGTTCTAGGAAATACTAGGCTTGATGTCTTCTGTTTTAATTTCAGAACTGACTGAGGAAACCCCCGGGGCACAGGAGTGCTACTACCGTTATGGACAGAGTTACCGAGGCACATACTCCACCACTGTTACAGGAAGAACTTGCCAAGCTTGGTCATCTATGACACCACACCAGCATAGTCGGACCCCAAAAAACTATCCAAATGCGTAGGTCTTTGTTCTTTACCATAAGCGAAGGAAGGGCCAATGGAAGTTTCCGTTAGAAGATTCATGCTTTAAGGTGACCTCTCAGGACTCAACTTGGCTCAGATGTAGAGGAACATTGCTTGTGAGCAAAAGTTCTTAGAGAAGACTTTTTATTTTATTTATTTATTTATTTTTGAGAGAGAGTCTCACTCTGTTGCCCAGGCTGGAGTGCAGTGGCACGATCTTGGCTCACTGTGAGCTCCACCTCCTGAGTTCACACTGTTCTCCTGCCTCAGCCTCTCTAGCAGCTGGGACTACAGGTGCCCGCCACCACACCCGGCTAATTTTTTGTAGTTTTAGTAGAGACAGGGTTTCACTGTTCTAGCTAGGATGATCTCGATCTCCTGATCTCGTGATCCACCTGCCTTGACCTCCCAAAGTGCTGGGATTACAGGCATGAGCCACCACGCCCGGCCGAGAAGACATTGTTTAAGCTGGCTCTCCTTCCTCCTAGTTTTATGGAAGCAGGAGGATATACAGAGGTGAGGAGATCTTATTAATAAAACAGTCAGGATGACAAATGACCACAGAGTTAGAGTACCCTTCTACAACATTGGCTGAGGGTTAATGCAACCTTTCACCCTGGAATTCTATCATTCTAAGATCTAGTCCCTGAAATGAATGTTGTGTTGGTCTTTTGCATCTTGGGTCACAGGGAATTGATATGTGAACATCTATGGAGTGGCAGACTTTTTTCTAACCACACCTTTTTCAGTGGGTACAAACACGCTTGGTCCTGAGCACCAGTGATCTGAAGGGATAGGGTTGCCCGGAGGAGAAGAACAAAGGCAGGAAAGCAGATGAGAGTCAGCAAAGGGGCAATGCTGAAAAGTAAAAGGGGCAAGTAGATGGACAGAAGCTGTGATCTGACCACTCTATGGCCAGTCTTTTGGCCATAAGTGACTACCAAAGACATGGCAAAACGGTTTCCACATGTTGAACAATAGATGCTAGAGGACTAAGAGTATTGCGAGAGGGAGAAAATGAGATCGACCCATCAATGCCTTGACTTTCTTCAAGGAGATCGTTCCTGCACTGAAGAGCAAGGAGATGGAGCCCAAGCTGACTGTAGCCATGTTGCTGAATGGAGGAGAGTGATTGGACTTTGGGATTACTCAGGTAGTTAGGATTTTCTAGCTGTGCTAAGAGTAAGAATGGATTTGTGGAGGAAAGGAGCTCCAGGCATAGAAGTGTCCTCAAGTGTTAGACTAAACATAAAGCAGCACTTCACAGGAGATTTTTCACAAGAAAATATGGCAAAAAACATCTATTGAGGAACCACAACTACAAGGGAACAGTGAGCTTAATAAAGGTGACACAGCTCACATAGCACTCTGGAATATTGGAGTTTTGACCAGCCAGAGAGAAGAGACCTCATTGAAAACCTTGGGCATTCAGTGGAGACCTCAGAAAAGTCAGACTTTATGAGTGGAATTTATATGTTCCTAGAATAAAGGTGGTTCCAGAAAAACCCTAGCAAAGTTGAAAAGCAAATCTCCAAACATTAAAATGGTGTCCTAGTCAATTAACTGCCCTCTAGAAGAAAACTCAACCATCTTTAAGGTGAACAACAACAAAGTTAAGTTGCTGAGCTATGCAATATCCACAGTGTGAGTCCTAAATTTATAACTTTACTACACATAAAAAAGCATTTAGTGTGAACCATAACCAGGAAAATAATCAGTCAATAAAAGCAGACCCAGGAATGATAGAAATGATTTAAATGGCATGAGAATTTGGCATATTGGTATGATAACTGGATTTCTGGATTTAAGAAGACATAAATATGGAACGTAACTGATATCATATCCAGGGAAAGTAAAAGGATAAAAGAGTCAAATCAAATTAAATAACTATTAAAAGGTATATCTTAAATGAAAAATTCACTGGGTGGTCTCCCGATCAGGTGAGTTGTTTCCAGAGAAAGAATTAACTGAAAAATAATCCAATAGAATCTACAGAAATAGCTGCACACATACACACACACACTGGTGCATGTGCACACACAGAGGAATACATAGCAATGCTCAATGTGTTTTACCCTAATAAGAGCTTTTGTGATATATGATTGAAAAACTGACACAACTAAAGAGAGGAACAGACAAGCCCACACTCTGAGTTAGAGATTTCCTTGATTCTCTCACTACGGTTATAAATCTTTCCCAAACACAACAGGCTAGAACAAATATACAAAAAATTAGACATAATATCTTTGTTCTTAATAAAAACGTCGACCTATTTAACAGTATACCAAACTACAGAATACATGTTAAAGTGTGCATGGAGCATTCACTGAGGTATACTCTATACATGGCCTTCCAGCAAGTCTCCATAGATTTGAAAGAATTAAAGTCATAGAGAGTGTGTCCCTGAACATAATAGAATAAAGTGAGATAAGAATAATGAAAAGTTTGCTGTCTTCTCAAATATTTGGGAGTCATACGGTGCATTTCAAAATACTCTTTGGGACAAAGAAGAAATCACTAAGGAATTTAGAAAAGTTTTGAACTGAGTAAGAATATAACACAGTCTATCCAAACTTAGGAGATGCAGTGAATGTCTTTAGGCTTTTACATAACTTTAGATGTTCTTAGGGAAAAACAGAAACATGTAAAAATCAAGATTTCAAACTGCAATTCTCCAAGTGTAGTCTAGAGAAACCTGAAGACCTTTGAGTACCTTCAGAGATAGTCCATGAGGTTAAAAGACTTTGCTATGTCAAAAGTAAGATGCTATTGACCCTTTTTACTTTCATTTTCCAACAAAAGAAGAGTGGAGTTTTCCAGTGGTTACATAGTATGTAATGGCATCATGTCTCCGATGGCTAAGAAAATGGGCGATTGTTGACTTTGAGTGTTAAAAAATTCTCAGTGTTGGTTTCTCATACAATATTCATCTTGTGTTTTGAAAAAGAAAAGCTCTTTGGAATCCCCTGTGAACAAAGACTTTGACAGTTGTTGATCTAAGACCACAGCTTAAATATCTAGATGAACAGAAAGAAGAAAAGAAAAGAAAAGAAGAAAGAAAGAAAGAAGAAAGAAAGAAAGAAAGAAAGAAAGAAGAAAGAAGAGAAAAGAAGAAAGAAAAGAAGCAAGGAGGAAAGAAGAAAGGAAGGAAGAAAGAAAGAAAGAGAGAGAGGAGGAGAAGAAAGAAAGAAGAAAGGAAGAAGAAAGGAAAAAGGAAAGGAAAAAGGAAAGGAAAGGAAAGGAAAGGAAAGGAAAGGAAAGGAAAGGAAAGGAAAGCTGATGGAAAGAAGTAGTCCAAACCAATGATATTCAATGAACAAGAAAAGAGACCAACAAGGGAGTAAACCCATGAAACATAAAGTTGATTCTTTGAAAAGATCCATATGATTGACCACAGTCTGGCTAAACAAATGACAGACCAATGAGGGCGTACAACTATTACCACCTGGAGTAACAGGGGAGAGGCGCCATTGGTATAGCATCTTCCAGGTCTGAAAGCTGAAAAGAAGATTTTGAGAACAGCTGTAGGTGAATAAATTCAGGAACATTAATCATGTGGACCAATTCCTGAGGAAGACAACAAATCAGCAAACCAGATGCTGAATAGATTGTGTAGTACTATAGAGAGACATACAGAGTGGCTGACAGAGAAATATTTGTATGTGCATAAAACAATGTACAAGACACACTTCAAAATCAATCTCAGTTAATCTGGAGGAACGTATTTCGCAGAAAGTGGAAGAAGGGTATTCTGATCCTCTCTTGTACACATTGATGTTCACTCTCAGTTTTCTTATAGAGCACAGACAACTTTGGATGTGTTACAATATGAATGATAATTTGTCTTTGAGGTGTTCACAGTTGTTTAGAAGTTGAGGACCATTTGTGCATACTATGGGACCTTTAGTGAAAATATTTCAAAGTCACTTTTTTACACTTTGTTACAGCAAAACTTAGAGAGTACTGGATGCCTCTGTATCTTCTTCCATCTCTGATGACCTGTATTGTTTTGTAATTTGCAGTGGCCTGACTAGGAACTACTGCAGGAATCCAGATGCCGAGATTCGCCCTTGGTGTTACACCATGGATCCCAGTGTCAGGTGGGAGTACTGCAACCTGACACAATGCCCGGTGACAGAATCAAGCGTCCTTGCAACTCTCACAGTGGTCCCAGATCCAAGCACAGAGGCTTCTTCTGAAGAAGGTAGGAAGTCTGTGGCCATACAACCATACCCTAGGACATAGGGATGAAAAGAGTTGCAAAATCTTAGTGATATAGAAGCCTTCCATACTCACACAATTCCAAGTAGAATGTGGACTCAGGGTCAGCCACTGGGAAGGAACACTCAGCACCTTCTCTGGGAGAACCAGAGCTGTGATGTTTAATACCCTGTGAGAGGGTGGTGTCTTTAGGAAGGGTGCAGGCCCTCTAGGGCACTGGACTTACCACTCCCCTTGTTATTCATCAGATCATTTTAGTATCATAGCCAGAAGGATATTCTAACATTTTGCCAAATTTGTGAAGATTTACCAAGCTCATGATAAGCCTTTCCTGATATTTCTTCAAGTAGGCAGTGTTCATTACATCTTTGGCTTTACAGTTGCGGAGGAATGTGGTTTTTGAGTCTGTCATCCTTGAGGTACCTAATAAGAATTTTCTTAGTTCCATATACTTCTGGGTCCAGGTAGAAGTACATAGCCAACAAATGCTCCATCGTTCTGGCCTACCTCCATCTTAGGCAGGTCCTGCACAACTAGGCTTTGATGGGCGGGATCGCTCAGTGTTCTTGTCCCTCCTTCTCATGGAACATGTATCTATGTTGGTCTTTGAAAAGAAGAGTAGCAGATGTCTACTTTGTTGCAATGCAGAATCCTGGGCCAAAGATACCCCCTCCCTCCAAGGGAATAATTTTGGCCAGTACCCCTCTCTGAGAGACAATGTATCTTTGCCTACAAGTCCTAGATGCAGGACTGCTTCCTGCCCCATCTTCAAGAAGCTAAAGACTTTGGCTCTGGAGGATCAGCAGTCTAGGGAAATGTGTGATGGTTTCATGTTTGCCCCCACTGACAGTCAGTCACCACCTACAGCCTGCACAGCCTGATGCATAGCAGTCTAGTCTCCTGCCTTATTCTCAGGAACACCCAGAAGATGTCTATGCTAAAGAGCATGCACATGAGTGCAATTTTGACTGATAGGCACTCTGATCTTTCCTTTGGTGCCCATGTTTTAAAGGAAATCTTTCTAAGAGCTCATTAAAGTTCTACAATGCTATGAATCTTTGGGTTTTATTGGTATGTCCATCTACCTGCTAGTACAGAACAGAGCATGGTAGTCTTTCTCAGAGACAATGGTCCTGTTTCAGTCACAGATTTCTTCTCTTGCTTCTGTGTTCTAGAAATTACTCAGCTTGATTTTTCCTCTTTGAATTTCAGCACCAACAGAGCAAAGTCCCGAGGTCCAGGACTGCTACCATGGTGATGGACAGAGTTATCGAGGCTCATTCTCCACCACTGTCACAGGAAGGACATGTCAGTCTTGGTCCTCTATGACACCACACTGGCATCAGAGGACAACAGAATATTATCCAAATGGGTACGTCCTTGAGTTTTTTTCAAAGAGAGACAGCAGCCCCCTTACATTTCTCTTGGAAGGGCCATGCTTCCAACAAACTTCTCATGACAAATTTATCTCAGATCTGGAATATTGGGTAGAATGTCTCAGGCTTCTTTCTTCAGGCACAGTGTCTGAAAGAAGAGAAATGTCAGGCCAGCTCTCTTTTCTCATAGTTGACTGAAGCAGGAAGATATTTGAAGGTGGTGAGGTCTCATGAATAGAAAGCTCAGGAGAACACATGGTCACATGCTTAGAAATAGCACCATTTCACAATGCCTACTAAAGATCAATGCAATAGTTCAACCAGGGATTTCTGTCATTCTAATCTCCAAGCCCTGAAGTGAAGGTTGTGTTAGCCATGTTCATCTTGGGCAACAAGTAAAAGATATCTATGTCACCATCTAGATCTTCCTATCACTTTCTCTTCTAACCTGTACAAACACACTGGGTTCTGAGAATAAGGTATCTGAAGAGCTATGTGTTGCCAGCACATGAGCAAAAGTAGGAAGGCAGCTGAGAGTCAGGAAGTATAGAGATTCTAAAGAGTTACACATGCAGGAAGATGGACAGAAACCCAGTTCTGACCATGTCAACGTTTCTGCCATGAAGGACTATCAAATACATGGGAAAAGTGTTTTCACAGGTGGGACAACAGACATGATAGGCCTGAGAGAATTGAGAAAGGGAATCAAAGGAGATCAACCATACCATGTCCCTAGCACCCTTCCTGGAGACCCTTGGAGGGCAAGTAGATGGAGCCCAGCTAACCACAGCAGTCTTGCTTAACTGAGGAGAGAGACTGGAGTTTGTGATGCCTCAGGCATCTGGCATGTTCTAGGCTGGCTAAGAATGAGAAGGGATTTGTGGAGGAAAGGAGTTCCAAGAATATGCACAGAGGTCTTCTCAAGGCTTTGACTAAATACAAAGCTGTGTATGCACAGGGAGAGTTTTCACAAAGACAGAACAATGAAGAAAAGCTACCAGGGAAAGAACAACTGCAAAGGAACAGTGAGCTCAATGGAGATGCCAGAGCTCACATAACACTGGAAGATATTTGAGTTCTGACCACTCACAGGAGAGACACCTCAATGAACATCTTGGGCATTCAGTAGAGGTCAAAGAAAGCCATACTTTGGGAGTAAGATCTTCGGATTCCTAGAAACAAGGTGACTCCAGAAACACTCCAGCAACTCTTCTTCCAAACCAGTCTAAAAGGATCCAAATGATTTCTAAGTAAATTAACTGCTTTCCAGAAGAAAGTAAACTCAACCCTCCTTAGAGGTAATACAACAACCCTATTGTATTAGGAATGAATACAAGTTGCTCAGTTATATGACATCCCCAGTGTGCATCTTCCATTTAAAAATTTACTAGACCCAAAATAAGTTTTCACTGTGATCCATAACTGGGAGAAAAATCACTCAACACAAATAGACCCAGAAATAATAGGAATATGGCATTGGCAAGAACATTCAAAAGCACCCCTGAGAACTGTATTTCAGGAAAATGTCAGCAAGAGCTGACCATGAGATAAACGAATGCATAATATCAGAAAAAAAAGAATTGAGTAGCCAAATGGAAGTTTAAAAACTGAGAAAAGGTATACTGTAATGAGGAATTCACTGGATGGCCTTATCATCCTCACTTTAGACATTATGGTAGGAAAAGTGAACAAGAAAATAATTCAATTAAAGTTAGACAAACCACAAGACAGACACAAATACACATACACACAATGACTGAACCAATTAATCAACAGAGCCTGAAGGACATCTAGGAAAACATCCACACATTTAATATATGTGTTAGGCAAGTCACAGAAGGAGAGGAAAAAGATGTTGTGACAGAAATTATACTTGAAGCTGTGATGGCTGACAAATTTCCAAACATACAGAAAATGAGAAACTCAGAGTCATGAAGCTCTATGACTCACGTATAGATTTTTAAAGAGCAAAACTCTGATTTACTGGGGTATATCATAGTTAAATTGTCTGATTTCAAAGCTAAGAAAAAAAAAAGAGGGGGTTCCTATGAACAAACATTTTGACAGTTGATCTAAGACCACAACTTAAATATCTAGGCAAGGAAAAGCAAATAAGACCCAAGGAAAGAGGATGGATAGAAATAGTCCAAACCAATGACATTCAGTGAACAAGAAAATAGACCAAAAAGGGAGTAAATCCATGAAACAGAAAGTTGGTTCTTTGAAAAGATCCATGTGATTGACCACAGTCTGGCTAAACAGATGACAGACCAAGGAGGGAGTACAACCGTCACCATCAGGAGTAACAGGGGAGAGGAGCCATTGCTATACCATACTCCAAGTCTGAAAGCTGACAAGATATCGAGAAAAACTGTATGAGAATAAATTCATGAATATAGATCATGTGGATGGATTCCTTAGGTAAACAACAAATCAGCAAACCAGACACTGAATAGATTGTGTACTCCTACAGAAAGACACACAGATAGCCAAACAGAGAAATATTTGTATATGCATACAACAGTCTACAAGGCACACTTCAAAATCTCTCAGTTAACCCAAAGGAATGCATTTTGCAGAAGGCGGAAGGAGGGTATTCTGATCCTTTCTTGTACACATTGATGCCCATTGATCAATGGGTATGTCTTTGAGTACGTCTCTCAGTTTTCTTATGGAGTATAGACAACTTTGGATGTGTTACAATAAGAATAATGATCTGTCTTTGAAATGTTCACAGTTGTTTAGAAGTTGAGGACCATTTGTAATTGTTACGGGACCTTTAGGGAGAATATTTCAAAGTCACTTTTTAACACTTTGTTACAACAAAATGTAAAGGATGTCTGGTGCCCTTGTATCTTCTCCCATCTCTGGTGACCTGTATTGTTTTATAATTTGCAGTGGCCTCACCAGGAACTACTGCAGGAATCCAGATGCTGAGATTCGCCCTTGGTGTTATACCATGGATCCCAGTGTCAGATGGGAGTACTGCAACCTGACACAATGTCCAGTGACAGAATCAAGTGTCCTCGCAACGTCCATGGCTGTTTCTGAACAAGGTAAGAAGTCTCTGACCAGACAACCACACCCTTGGACACTGGGATGAAAAGAGTTGCAAAATCTTAGTGATACAGAAGCCTTCCATGCTGCACGAGAATTTGAATGTGGGCTCAGGGTCAGCCACTGGGAAGGAAGCCTCAGCGCCTTCTCTGGGGGAACCAGAGCTGTGATTTTTGGCACCCCGTGACAGGGTGGTGTCTTTAGGAAGTGTGCAGACCTTCTAGGGCACTGAACTTACCACTCCCCTGGTTATTCAACAGATAATTTCAGTGTCCTAGTGAAAATGAATATGCTAACATCCTGCCAAATTTGTGATGATTCACCAAGCTCATCATGAGCCTTTCCTGGTATTTCTTCAAGTAGGCAGTATTTATTGCAAACTTCAGCTTTGCAGTTTCAGAGGAATGTGGTTTTTGAGTCTGTCTTGAGAAACCTAATATGAATATACTTAGTTCCATATCCTCCTGGGTCTAGGTAGCAGCACATAGCCAGCAAATGCTCCATCTCCCTGTCTACCTTCATCTTAGGCAGGTGCTGCACATCTAGGCTTTGATGGAAGGGATCTCTTAGTGTTCTTGCCCCTCCTTCTCATGGAACACGTATCTATGTTGCTCTTTGTGAAGAAGGGTAGTGGATGTCTACTTTGTTGCAATGCAGGATCCTGGGCCCAAGATTTCCTGCCTTCCCTCCAAGGGAATAAAATTTTGGCCAGTACCCCTCTCTGAGAGACAATGTGTCTTTGCCTACAAGTCCTAGATGCAGGACTGCTTCCTGCCCCATCTTCCAGCAGCTGAAGGCTTTGGCTTTGGAGGATCAGTGGTCTGGGTAAATGTGTGATGGTTTCATGTCTGCCCCCACTGACAATCACCACCTACAAGCTACACAGCCCAATGCATGGCACTCTGTTCTCCTGCCTTGTTCTCAGGAACACCCTGAGGAGATCTTTGCCAAAGAACATGCACGTGGGTACAATTTTGACTGATAGGCACTCTGATCTGTCCTTTGGTGCCCAGGTTTTAAAGAAAATCTTTCTAAAAACTCATTGAAGTTCCAGAATGCTATGGATCTTTGAGTTTTGTTATTGGCTTGTCCATCTGCCTCCTAATATAGAACACAGCATGGTCGTCATTTTCAGAGATGACTGTCCTGTTTCTGTCATAGATTTTTTTTCTCATGCTTCTGTGTCCTGGAAATTACTCAGCTTGATTTCTCCTCTTTGAATTTCAGCACCAATGCAGCAAAGTCCCGGGGTCCAGGACTGCTACCATGGTGATGGACAGAGTTATCGAGGTTCATTCTCTACCACTGTCACAGGAAGGACATGTCAGTCTTGGTCCTCTATGACACCACACTGGCATCAGAGGACCACAGAATACTACCCAAAGGGGTACGTCTTTGAGTTTTCTCTGAAGAGAAACAACCGCCCACTTAAATTTCTCCTGGAAGAGACATGCTTCCAGCTAACTTCTTATGAACAAATTTCTCTCAGACCCAGAATGTTGGATGGAATGTCTCAGGCTTCTTGCTTTGGGCACAGGGTCTGAGAGGAGAGAAATGTCAGGCCAGCTCTCTTTTCTCATAGTTGACTGAAGCAGGAGGATACTTGGAGGTGGTGAGGTCTCATGAATAGAAAGCTCAGGAGAACACATGATCATGTGCTTAGAAATAGCACCATTCTACAATGCCCACTAAAGACCAGTGCAATAGTTCAACCAGGGAATTCTGTCATTCTGTTCTCCAAGCCCTGGAGTCTAGGTTATGTTTGCCATGTTTGTCTTGGGTAACAAGTGAAGGACATCTATATTGACATTGAGATCTTCCAATCACTTTCTCCTCTAACCTGTACAAACACACTGGGTTGTGAGAACAAGGTGTCTGAAAATCTATGTGTTGCCAGCACATGAGGAGCAAATGTAGGACGGCAGCTGAGAGTCAGAAAGTGTAGAGATGCTGAAGAGTTACACATTCAGGAAGATGGACAGAAACACAGGTCTGGCTATGCCAGCCTTTCCTCCATGAAGGACTATCAAATACATGAGAAAACTGTTTTCACAGGTTGGACAACAGATATGGTAGGCTTGAGAGAACTGCAAAAGGGAATCAAAGGAGATCAGCTCCATCATTCACCTGTCTTCCTTCCTGGACAAAGTGTTGGATTGCAGGACAAGCAGATGGAGCCCAGTTGACCACAGTAGTCTTGCTTAACTGAGGAGAGAGACTGGAGTCTGTGATGCCTCAGGCAGCTGATATGTTCTAGGCTGGCTAAGAATGAGAAGGGGTTTGTGGTGGAAAGGAGCTCCGGGAATACACACAGAAGTCTCCTCAAGTCTTTGGCTAAACACAAAGTTGCATATGCACAGGGAGAGTTTCCACAAAGAAAGAACAATAAAGAAAAGCTACTTGGGAAAGAACAACTGCAGGGGAACAGTGAGCTCAATGGAGATGACAGAGCTCACATAGCACTGGGGGATGTTTGAATTCTGACTACTCAAGAGTACTACATTTTGGGCTTTCAGTAGAGACCAAAGAAAGCTGTACTTTGGGATTGGGATCATCTTATTCCTAGAATCAAGGTGACTCCAGAAACACTCCAGCAATCCTTCTTCCAAGCCAGTCTAAAAGGATCCAAATGATCTCCAAGTAAATTAACTGCATTCCACAAGACAAAAACTCAACCCCTGCTTAGAGGCAAGGGACAAATACAAGTTGCTCAGTTATATGGCATTCCCATTGCATGCCTTCTATTTAAAAATTTAATAGAAACACAAGAAGCTTTCACTATAATACATAACTGGGAGAAAAATCACTCACCACAAACAGGCCCAGAAATGATAGAATTAGTGACATTGGTGAGAACATTTAAAATGCATCTCTGAGAAATGTGTTTCAGGAAAATGTCAGCAAAAGCTGACCATGAGAGAAACAAAAGCAGAATAGCAAGAGAAAAGAAAAGAATTGAAAAGCCAAATGAAAATTAAAGAACTGAGAAAAGGTACACGTCTAATGAAGAACTCACTGGATGACCTTACCGTCACTTTAGATATTACGGTAGGAAAGGTGACCTAGAAAATAATTCAATAGGAGCTACACAGACCACAGGACAGACAGGCAGACCAACAGACAGGCACACACACACACACACACACACACACAAAGACTGAACCCATTAATCAACAGAGCCTCAAGGGCATCTAGGAAAAATCCACACATTTAATATATGTTTTAGGCAAGTCACAGAAGGAGAAGAAAAATATATTGTGACAGAAATTATACTTGAAGTGATGATAGCTCACAACATGCCAAATATCCAGAAAACAAGAAACTCATAGTCAAGAAGCTAAATGACTCAGGTATAGAATTTTAAAGAACAAAACTCTATGATTTACTGGGATACATCATAGTTAAATCGCCCCAATTCAAAGCTAAGAAGAAAAAAGCTGGGTTCCTATGAACAAAAGCTTTGACAGCTGTTGATCTAAGACTACAGCTTAATAAGACCCAGCTTACATATCTAGGCAAGGAAAAGCAAATAAGGCACAAGAAAAGTGGATGGAAGGAAATAGTCCAAACCAATGACATTCAGTGGACAAGAAAATAGACCAACAAAGGAGTAAATCCACAAAATAGAAAGTTAGGTTCTTTGAAAAGATCCATATGATCAAAGTTGGCCTAAACAGATGACAGACCAAGGAGGGAGCATATCCATCACCATCAGGAGTAACAGGAGAGAGGCACCATTGCTTAGCATCCTCCAGGTCTGAAAGCTGAGAAGTAGATATTGAGACCAACTGTATGTAAATAAATTCAGGAATGTAGATCATGTGGATGGATTCCTTAGGTAAACAACAAATCAGCAAATCAAACACTGAGTAGATCATGCAGTTTTATAGAGAGACATACAGAGAGCCTGACAGAGAAACATTTGTATGTGCATAAAACAATCTACAAGACACACTTCAAAATCCCTCTTGGTTAATCCAGAGGAATGTATTTGGCTGAAGATGGAAG
Source organism: Rhinopithecus bieti (assembly GCF_001698545.2). NCBI lineage: Eukaryota > Metazoa > Chordata > Mammalia > Primates > Cercopithecidae > Rhinopithecus > Rhinopithecus bieti. Next base: position 15,487 of record NW_016826243.1, read on the forward strand.
GAGGGTATTCTGATCCTTTCTTTTACACATTGATGTTTTCTCTCAGTTTTCTTATAAACTTTGAATGTGTTACAATAAGAATAATAATCTGTCTTTGAAATGTTCACAGTTGTTTAGAAGTTGAGCACCATTTGTGAGTGTTTTGGGACTTTTAGTGAGAATATTTCAAATTCGCTTAACACTTTGTTACAACAAAACATAAAGGGTGCCAGGTGGCGTTGTTTCTTCTCTAATCTCTGGTGACCTGTATTGTTTTGGAATTTGCAGTGGCCTGACCAAGAACTACTGTAGGAATCCAGATGCTGAGATTCGCCCTTGGTGTTATACCATGGATCCCAGTGTCAGATGGGAGTACTGCAACCTGACAAAATGTCTGGTGATGGAATCAAGTGTCCTCGCAACTCCCACAGTGGTCCCAGTTCCAAGCACAGAGGTTCCTTCTGAAGAAGGTAAGAAGTCTGCAATCAGACAACCATACCCTCAGACATTGGGATAAAAAGAGTCGCAAAATCTTTGTGATGCAGAAGCCGTCCATGCTGCACAGGAAGTCGAAGGTGAAGTCATGGACAGCCAATGAGTAGGAAGCTTCAGTGCCTTCTCTGGGGGAACCAGAGCTGTGATGTTGAGTGCCATGTGAGGGATGGTGTCTTTAAAAGGGGTATAGACCCTCTAGGGCACTGGACTTACCACTCCCCTGTTATCAAATGAATCATATTACTGTCCCAGCCAAGACGGATATTCTAACATCCTGGCAAATTTGTGATGATTTACCAAGCTCCTAAGCCTGTCCAGCCCTTTCTTCAAATAGGCAGTGTTTATTGCAGTCTTCAGCTTTACCATTTTGGAGGAATGCCATTTTTGAGGATGTTGTTCTTGAGAAACTTAACATGACTTCATTAGATCCGTATTGTCCTGAGTCTTTGAAGCAATACATAGCCACCGAATTCTTTATCTCCTAAGCCTACCTTCATCTTGGACAGGCTGTGCACACCTAGGATTTGAGGGAAGGGATTTTTCAGTGTTCTTATCCCTCTTCCTCATGGAACATGTATCTCCATTGTTTTTTGATAAGAAGAGTAGTGGATGTCAGCTTTGTTGTCATGAGGGATCCTGGGCCCAAGATTCTCTGTCTCCCCTCCTAGGCTATAAAATTTTGGCCTGTACTCCTCCTCCCTGAGAGGCAATGTGTGTTTACCTGCAGGTCCTAGATGCAAGATCTTTTTCTGCCCCATACCCCAGAATCTGAAGGCTTTTGCTTTGGAGGAGCAGTGGTCTAGGAAAATGTGCAAGGGTTTCATGTACACCCACCACTGACAGTCAGTCACCACCTACAGCCTGTACAGCCTGATGCATGGCACCCTGATTTCCTGCCTTGTTCTCATGAACACCCAGAAGAGGTGTAAGCAAAAGACCATCACATGAGTGTAATTTTGAAGTATAGGCACTCTGATCTGTTTTTTGTTTGTTCCTTTTTTAGTTTTCCAGGGTTGAATTGAAATACTTATGACTACTTATTAAATTTATAGAATCCTATGAGTCGGCTGGGCGCGACTCATAGGATTCTATAAATTTAATAAGTAGTCATAAATCCCAGCACTTTGGGAGGCCAAGACGGGTGGATCACAAGGTCAGGAGATCGAGACCATCCTGGCTAACACAGTGAAACCCTGCCTCTACTAAAAAATACAAAAAAACTAGCCGGGCGAGGTGGCAGGTGCCTGTAGTCCCAGCTACTCGGGAGGCTGAGGCAGGAGAATGGCATAAACCTGGGAGGTGGAGCTTGCAGTGAACTGAGATCCAGCCACTGCACTGCAGCCTGGGTGACAGAGCGAGACTCCATCTCAAAAAAAAAATTTAAAAAAAGAATCCTATGAGTCTATTTGTATTCTTTATTCTACATTTCAATTTGCATGCTACTATAGAAGAGTGTAAATTGTTAATCCTCAGATTATTTCACCTTGTGTGTCATAATTTTTTTTCACATGTTTCTCTTTTCTAGGCAATGCCTAGCTTGATTTTCTCTTTTAATTTCAGCACCAACTGAAAACAGCCCTGGGGTCCAGGACTGCTACCAAGGTGATGGACGGAGTTATCGAGGCACATTCTCCACCACTATCACAGGAAGAACATGTCAGTCTTGGTTGTCTATGACACCACATTGGCATTGGAGGATCCCATTATGCTATCCAAATGCGTATGTCTATCATGTTAGCCATAAAAGGAACAATAGTCAACTAAAATTTCTCTTATCTGGCCCATGCTACAAACTCACTTCCTAGGTCCCAATTTCTCATAGACTCAGAGTTTGTAGCAAAATGTCTCAGGAACCTTCCTTTTGAGCAAAGAGTCTGAATGAAGAGAAATTTTAGGATTGCTATATTTCATAACAGTTTGATGGAAGCAGCAGGATATATGGAGGTGGTGAAGTCTCATTAATGTAAAGCTAAGGAGATCAAATGACCAAATGCTTAGACAGAGTATCATTCCACAATGCCCACTAAATATCCATGCAGTCTTTCAACCATGCAATTCTATCATTCTATCCTCCATTCCCTGAAGTGAAGTTTGTGTTTGCCATTTTTGACATGGATCAGAAGTAACAAATTCAGGCTGTGTGCAATGGTTCAGGTCTGTAATCCTAGCACTTTGGGAGGCCAAGGTGGGCAGATCACCAGAGGTCAGGAGTTCGAGACCAGCCTGGCCAACATGGCAAAACCCCATCTCTACCAAAAATACAAAAATCAGCCAGTCATAGTGGTGGGTACCTACAATTCCAGCTACTTGGGAGGCTGAGGCAGGAGAATCACTTGAGCCTGGGATTCAGACTTTGCTGTGAGCCGAGAGCATGCCACTGCACTCCAACCTGGGTGACAGAGCAAGACTCAATCTTAAAAAAAAAAAAAAAAAAGAAGAAGAAGTAATTAGTGCATATATTTATATGTGAGTACTAACCTGTATGAACACACTGGGTTCTAAGCACCAGTTTTCTGAAGGGATATGGGTTGTCAGGAAGAGTAAAAGCAGGAATGCAGATGAAAGGAAGTAAACAGTTGCGGTGATTAAAATGGGCAGGTACATGGACAAAAAATGCATGTCTGACAAGAACTGGCCTCTTGCCATAAGTCAGTATGAACAATATGGAAAAATTGTTTGCACATGTTGGACAGCAGACAGAACAACCTGAGATAATTTAGAAAGGGAAACAAATAAGATCAACCCCATAATTACTCTTCCTACACTTAAGGGCAAAGAGTTTTAACCAAAGCATTCCACAGCAGTCTTGCTAACCTGGGAAGAGAGACTGGAGTTTTGGTAACTAATAAAACTGATATTTTCTAGGTTAGGTAATACTGAGAAAGTATTTGTGGAGAAAAGGAGCTCCAGGAATACACACAGAAGTCTCCTCAAGTCTCTGCTAAATAGAAAGCTGTGTATGCACAGAAAGATGTTCCAGAGAGAAAGGAGAATAAAGAGCAGCTACTGGGGAAAGAGCAACTGCAGGGGAACAGTGAACTCAATGAAGATGCCAGAGCTCACACAGCACTGGGAGGTATTTGAGCTCTGACCAGCCTGAGGAGAGACACCTCATTGAACATCTTGGGCATTCAGCAGAGACCCCAAAAAAGCCATACTTCAGGAGTAGAATTAATGCATTCCTAGAATAAAGTCTACTCTGGAAACACCCTAGAAAAGCTTAGAAACCAAGTCTAAAAAGATCCAAGTGATCTCCAAGTAAATTAATTGCCCATCAGAAGAAAACATAACCTCTTCAGAGGTAAACAACATTAAATCTCTCAATTATATGGTATCCACAATGTGTTACATACGTTTAAAAATTTGCTGAACATACAAAAAGCATTTAGTGTTATCCATAACCAGGAGAAAAATCAGTCGATACAAATAGACCCCGAAATGATAAAAATAACAGAATTGGAAGGAGATTTAAAATGTATGTATCAGAATTGTGTTCAAGGATTTAAAGAAAGCATGAACAAGAAGTAAATAAATGGATAATATCAACAGAAAGAAAAATTGTAAAAGGGCCAAATGGAAGTCAAGAACTAAAAAAAGAGACATCTCTTTAATGAGAAAATCACTAGATGACCTTATAATCATACTAGATAGTACAGATGATAAAGCTAACTAGAAAATATTAGGGTGGTACAAACCACAGCACACTCATATAGAGCCTGAGCAGATAAATAAGCAGAGCCTCAAGGACATTTATGAAAATATCAAAATATTTAATATATGTTTAAAGCAAGTCACAGAGGAGGGGAAAGAGATGTTGGAACAGAAAAAATACTTGAAGCAGTGATGGCTGATGACTTTCTAAATACAGAAAATATGATAAACTCACAGTCAAGAAGCTCAAAGGATCAGATATAGGATTTTTAAAAGTAAAACTGTATGATTTAGTTGGACACATCATAATTAAATTGTCCATAATCAAAGATAGAAAGTAAAATCTTATTTGAAGCCGGAGGGAAAAAGCATACCTTTACATAGAGTAACAGTGACACAAATGACTGATGCCTTCTCATCAGAAACAACACAAATCAGAAACAATAGAATAACAGCTTTAGAGTGGTAAGAAGAAAAAAAGACCAAATCAGAAACAACAAAATATCACATTTAGCATAGTAAGAAGGAAAACAAGATCATATCAGAAACAACGAAATAACACCTGTAGAGTGGTAAGAAGAAGAAAAGATCAGGTCAGAAACAATGAAATAACACACTAAGAAGAAAAAAAAAGATCAAGTCAGAAACAATGGAATAACACCTTTAGAGTGATAAGAAGGAAAAAAAAAAACAGCAAACTTAAACGCTGTGCACAGCAAACAATTCCATTGAAAATGAATGTTATGTAAGTACATATTCTGTCATCCTAAAAACAAAGAACAAATAAAAGAATGTTTCATCAGCAGGATTGTGTAACAAAAGATGTGAAAGAATGCTATGTAAGTAGAAGAAAAATAATATGAGGATTCTGAGAGGTTGGAGCAACGTTCTTGGGTGGCATGGGGGAATGCTTTCTCCAAGATTCCCCCAGCCTAGGGTCTTCACCTGTTGTGCCTCTTACTGCATTGTTTTCTGACTCCTCCATAGCCACTTGGCCCCTTCAGATCCCATAGTCTACCTAGCCGTCTCCCTTTATGCCTTGGGTCCCGCTGTTCTTTCAACTCATCACCCATTCCTTCAGTCCCAGAGTGGCTGCAGCCAGCAGAGGATGGACTGAGAGCAGGAGAGGAGGTCCTGCCCATGAACCAATCCTAGAGAAGCAACATCCCGCCTGGGAGCTAGTTTTCCAGGGAAGCTTTTATAAGTCTTGTAGAGCCAAACCTCCTTGCTCTGCCAGATACAGTATTTATAGTAATACTATTTTCATGATTATTTTATATTGCAAATGTAGAGCATTTATGCTACACTATACGTAGAGTAAGGGGGCTTGCATGGGATATATATAATCTTGGATGTCCTTTCTTCCTTGGGGAAATGTATTTGAGTTCCAACTTACCTATTACTATATAGTCCTATAGAGAGAGATACAAAGAGCTAGACAGACAGAGATACCTTTGTATGTGCATTAAAAAAATCTAAGATATATACTTCAAAATCTATGTCATTTATTCTGGAGGACAGTATTTGGCAGAAGGTGAAAGGAGGATATTCTGATCCTTTCTTGTACAGATATGTATTATCTCAGTTTTTATAGACAGCATATACTACTTTTGAGGTTTTAAAATAAAAATTATAATCTGTGATGTGTCCACACTTGTTTATAAGTTGAAGTTGAAGACCATTTGTGCTTATGGCAATATTATTGTATGTATAATGGGAATATTTCAAAGGTACTTGTTAACACTTTGTTACAGCAAAACATAGAGGGCGCTAAGTGCTCTTGAATCTTCTCCCATCTCTGGTGACCTGTGTTGTTTTGAAATTTGCAGTGGCCTGACCAGGAACTACTGCAGAAATCCAGATGCTGAGATTCGCCCTTGGTGTTACACCATGGATCCCAGTGTCAGGTGGGAGTACTGCAACTTGACACAATGTCCAGTGACAGAATCAAGTGTCCTCACAACTCCCACGGTGGTCCCGGTTCCAAGCACGAAGGCTCCTTCTGAACAAGGTAAGATGTTTGTGACTAGAACATCTATACACTGGGATGAAAAGCCATGGAAAATCTTACTGATGCAGAAGCCTTCAGTGGTACACTGGAGGGTTGGTTGAGGGTCTGCTATGTGGAGGAAAGCCTCAGTGCCCTCTCTGGGGGATCCAGAGCTGTGATTTTTGGCACCCCATGAGGAGGCAGTGTCTTTAGGAAGGGCACGGTGTCTTTAGGAATCTCACAGACCCTCCAGGGCACTGTATTTACCACTCCCCTGGTTATTAAGTGGGTCATTTCAGTGACCTAGCCAAAATGGATATTCTAACAACCTGCCAAATATGTGAAGATTTCCATGCCAATAAGCCTTTCTAGTGATTTCAGATAGACCTTTTTCATTGCAATCCATAGTTTGCAGTCTTTAAGAATGTGGCCTTTGAGTATAATATCCTAGAGAAACCTAAGGAGACTGCATTCTTTTTAATTGTCCTGGGGCTACACAGCAGGAGGTTACCAACGAATGCTCTCTCTCCCTGGCCTACCTCAGTCTTTCACAGGCTCTATTCACATGGCTTTGAAGTTAGAAATTTCTAGGTGTTCTTGCCTCTTCTTCTCATGAAACTTGCATCGGCAGTGAGTCTACAGAAGAAGAGGAAGAGAATTCTGCTTTGTTGCAATTTAGGATTCTGGGCACCAGAAGACTCTCTATCTCTCCTCCAAGGGAATAAGTTGTTTGTCTCTAACCCTCCTTGAGAAACAATGAGTCTTTGCCTGCACTCCTAAATGCAGGATGATTTCCTGCCCAAATTTTCAGAAGGTTAAGGCTTTTGCCTTGGTATGAGCAATGGTCTAGGGAAATGTGGAAGGGTCTCATGCCTGCTCCTGACTGACCACCAGTCACCTCCTACAGCCTCCACCAAGGAATGCGTTGCATTCTGGTCTTCTGCCCTGTGGTTCTCATGAAAACCCAGTAGAGATTCATAGGATGGAGCTGCACATGAATGTAATTTCCAGTGTCCAGCATTCTGCTCTGTTCTTTATCTTTAGATTTAAAAATAATGTTTCTTTGAACTTATTAAAATTCTAGAATACTATGACTCTATTGAGTCTTTTCACATCCTTTTGCTACTAGTAGAAAAAAGAATAGTAATAATTTTCAGAGGCTACTGTCCAGTTTGTGACATAAATTGTCTCCCATGTTTCTCTGCTCATGCAATTACTATGATTTCTTTTATTTTAATTTCAGCACCACCTGAGAAAAGCCCTGTGGTCCAGGATTGCTACCATGGTGATGGACAGAGTTATCGAGGCACATCCTCCACCACTGTCACAGGAAGGAACTGTCAATCTTGGTCATCTATGATACCACACTGGCATCAGAGGACCCCAGAAAACTACCCAAATGCGTATGTATTTAATTAAAACCGTAAGAGGAGCAACAGCCAACTCAAATGTTGGTTAGAAGAGCCATGCTTTAAGTTCACTTCCTAGGGACAAATTTCTCTTAGACTCACATTTTGGGAAAATGTCTCAGGACTTTTGCTTTTGAGCAAAGAGTCTAAGAGAAGAGAAATTTTAGGCCTGGTATATTTCCTAATAGTTTTATGGAAGGAGCAGAATATACGGAGATGGTGAAGTCACATTCATGTAAAGCTCAGAAGATCAAATGACCAAATGCTTAAATACAGTACCATTCCACAATGCCCACTAAAAATCAATGTCATCTTTCACTCATGCAATTTTGTCATTCTAAACTTCAATTCCTGAAGGTTTGTTTGCCATTTTTGTCACGGGTAATAAGTAAAAAAAAAAATTAAGACATATAGATATACACACACACACATCTGAATATTTATATATATGTCTGAATATTTATATACTTATATAT
>NW_016826243.1:23988-29918 GCF_001698545.2 Rhinopithecus bieti
ATATTTTATTAAAAATTATATTGTTTCACTATGTATGTCTGAGTATTTTTATATATTTTTAATATAACATTTTAAATATTTATATATAAATATTCCAGTATGTAACTGAATATTCATTTACACACACAAATATGTATATATGTGTGTGTATATATGTATACCCATATATATATGCACACATACATACCTGTATAAACACACTGGGTCTGAAGCACCAGTGGTCTGAAAGGACATGTGTTACCAAGACATGAAGAGCAAAAGCAGGAAGGCAGATGAGAGTCAGAAAGTACACAAATGCTGAAAAGTAAAATGGACAGGTACGTGGACAAAAAGCAGGTGTAAGCATAACAGTCTTTTGGAAGCAAATGACTATAAAATATATGAAAATACTGTTTTCACATGTTGCACAACAGACAGTAGTGTATTGAGATAATTTAGAACAGGAGGCAAATGTGTTCAACTCCGTAAGTATTCTGTATTTCATCATGGATTGAAGGGCAAAGAGATGGAGCCCAAGCGACCACAGCAGTCTTGATGAACTGAGAGACACCAGAATTTGGAATTACAAAGGCAGCTGGGATTTTCTATGCTTGGTAATAATAAGAAAGAATTTGTGGAGATAAAGAGCTACAGTCATGCACATAGAAGTTGCCTCAGTGTAATATAAACCTGCGTATGCACAGGGAATGATTCCACAGTGATAGCAGGACAAAGAACAGCTACTGGGGAAAGAACAACTACAAGGGAACAGTGAGCTCAGTGGAGATGGCAGAGCTCACAAAGCACTGGGAGATATTTGAGTTCTTACCAGCTAGAGAAGAGACCTCATTGCAAATCTTGGGCATTCAGTAGAGATCCCAGAAAAGCCATTCTTTGGAAACAGAGTTGATGTATTTTAAGAGCAAAGTCTACTCCACAAAAATCCTAGCAAAATTGAAAAGCAAGTCAGAAACACCAAAATCATCCAAACATCAATTAGTTGCCCATCAGAAGAAAACTTAACCTCTTCATAAGTAAACAACAAAACCAAATTGCTCAGTTGTCTGGTATCCACAATATGTGACATAAATTTAAAATTTTACTAGACATAAAAAAAGCATTTAGTGTGATCCATAACCAGGAGAAAAATCACTCAATACAAATAGACCCAGAAATGACAGAAATGATGGAATTAGCAAGAACACTTAAAATATACATATGATCATTTGTTCCTGTGATCAAATACCACAAGAGAGGAAAGAGATACTGGAACAGAAAAAATACCTGAAGCAATGATGACTGAAAACTTTCCAAATATGAAGAAAGTAAGAAGCTCACAGATTCAAGAAAATTAATCAATCAGAAATATGATCTCGAAAAGTAAAAATGTATGATTTACTTGGGCAAATCTTGGTTAAATTGTCTAAAATCAAAGATAGCAAGGAAAATTTTATAAGTCAGAGGAAAAAACATTGTTTATGTAGAGGAACAGTTACACAAATGACTGATGCCTTCTCATCAGAAACAATTAAAGTCAGAAACAATGTAGTAACATCTTTAAAGTAATAGAAAGAAGAAAAACCAGAGAGGTGAGGGATCATGGCGGACAGAAGGCAGGACTAGATTGCAGCTCTGGACAGAGCAGCATGCGGAGGCTTGTATTGTTAATTTTAGCCTGATATTGACTGTAAGAACAGACCAGCAATCCTGAGAGGACCCACAGACCCTGTGAAGGAAGCAGGCTGCTCCTGCAGGACCCAGGAGACACCCCAAATACTGTGAGTGCCCCAGCTGCAGAAATGGCAAAGAGGGGGCCTTACTCCTTCGAACACAGCCCTCGACTGGAGAAGCTGAAGGTCTGTTTGCAGGAGAAGTTCCCAACTTTACCTGGAGTTCAGTAAAGTTAGAGAGCTGAGCCAAGTGAAATACAGGGGTAGAGGAAGGAGCAGAGAAGACCTGGGAGCTTGCTAGATCCCCAAGCAGCCCATTCCTGCCTGGCACCACAGGGATCTGTCAGGAGGGTGGCCAGAGGAACAGAGGGTAAAACTCCACGGGGAAGACTGCTCTAACTGAACTTTGTAACAATTTGAACAGGGGAGAAGCCTCCTGGCCAGAACTTGGGGGAGGACATGAATCTGGCTTGCAGACTTCACAGGTGGGAGGACTAAAGCCCTTTTCTTTCACAGCTGGGAGGTAGAAAACCTCAGGCAAATTTTCAAGCCTGACTTTCCCTCCGCCTGGAAACAGACTTGGGGCTGTTGGGGGGTGGGGGGCATGGTGGGAGTAAGACCAGTTTTTGGTTTGCATGGATACTGGGTGAGGCCTGTGACTGACAGCTTTCCTCCACTTCCCTGACAACCCATATGACTCAGCAGAGGCAGCCATAATCCTCCTAGGTACACAACTCCAGTGACCTAGGAACCTCACCCCCATCCCCAACGGAAGCTTCACTAAGACACACCCAAGGAAAGTCTGAGATCAGATATGCCTAGTCCCGCCCCCAACTGATGGTCCTTCCCTACCCACCCTGGTAGCAGAAGACAAAGAGCATATAATCTTTGGAGTTCTAGGGCCCACCCACCTCTAGTCCCTCTTCACACTACTACAGCTGATGCAGGAGGCCAACCAGCACAAAAATAGGGCATTAAACCACCAAAGCTAGGAATCCCTATGGAGTCCATTGCACCCTCCACCACCTCCACCAGAACAGGCACTGGTATCCACAGCTGAGAGACCCATAGATGGTTCACATCACAGGACTCTGTGCAGACAACCCTCAGTACCAGCCCAGAGCTGGGTAGACTCTCTAGGTGGCAAGACCCAGAAGAGAGGCAACAATCACTGCAGTTCAGCTCACAGGAAGCCACATCCACAGGAAAAGGGAGAGAGTACTACATCAAGGGAACAACCCGTGGGACAAAAACATCTGAACAACAGCCTTCAGTCCTAGACCTTCCTTCTGACACGATCTACCCAAATGAGAAGGAACCAGAAAACCAACGCTGGTAATATGAAAAAACAAGGCTCATCACACCCCTAGAAATCACACTAGTTCACCAGCAATTAATCCAAACCAAGAAGAAATCCCTGATTTACCTGAAAAATAGTTCAGGAGATTAGTTATTAAGCTAATCAGGGAGGGAGCAGAGAAAGGCAAAGTCCAATGCAAGGAAATCCAAAAAAATGATGCCAGAAGTAAAGGGTGAAATATTCAACAAAATAGATAGCTTAATTTAAAAAACAATAAAAAATTTAGGACACTTTGGACATACTTCTGGAAATGCATAATGCTCTGGAAAGTCTCAGCAATAGAATTGAACAAGTAGAAAAAATAAATTCAGAGCTCAAAGGCAAGGTCTTCAAATTAACCCAATCCAACAAAGACAAAGGGAAAAGGATAAGAAAATATGAACAAAGCCTCCAAGACGTCTGGGATTATGTTAAATGACCAAATATAAGAATAATTGTGGATCCTGAGGAAGAAGACAATACTAAAAACTTGGAAAACATATTTGGGGGTACAATAGGAAAACTTACCTGGCCTTGCTGGACACCTAGACATGCAAATACAAGAAACACAAAGAACATGTAAATACAAGCAGCACAAAGAACACCTGGGAAATTCATCACAAGAAGATCTTCGCCTAGGCACATTCTCATCAGGTTATGCAAAGTTAAGACGAAGGCAAGAATCTTAAGAGCTGTAAGACAGAAGCACCAGGTAACCTATAAAGGAAGCCCTATCAGATTAACAACAAATTTCTCAGCAGAAACCCTACAAGCCTATAAGGGATTGGGGCCCTATCATCAGCCTCCTCAAACAAAACAATTATCAGCCAAGAATTTTGTATCCAGCAAAAGTAAGCATCATATATGAAGGAAAGTTACAGTCATTCTGGACAAACAAGTGCTAAGAAAATTCACCATTACCAAGTCACCACTAGAAGAACTGCTAAAAGGAGCTCGAAATCTTGAAACAAATCCTAGAAACACATAAAAATGGAACCTTTTTAAAGCATACATCACACAAGACCTGTACAACAAAAGTACAAGTTAAAAAGCAAAAACAAAAAACAAAACCGAAGTATGGAGGCAACAAAGAATATGATGAATGCAATGGTACCTCACATTTCAATACTAAAATTGAATCTAAATGGCCTAAATGCTCCACTTAAAAGATTCAGAAAGAGTTGATGGCTGGCAAGATGGCTGAATAGGAACAGCTCCGCTCTGCAGCTCCCTGTGAGATCAACACAGAGGGTGAGTGATTTCTGCATTTCCAACCAAGGTACCTGGCTCATCTCACTGGGACTGGTTAGACAGTGGGTGCAGCCCACAGAGGGTGAGCTGAAGCAGGGTGGGGCCTCACCTCACCTGGGAAGTGGAAGGGGTCAGGGAACTCCCTTCCCTAGCCAAGGGAAGTTGTGAGGGACTGTGCCCTGAGGACCAGTGCATTCCGGCACAAATACTATGCTTTTCCCATGGTCTTCACAACCCATAGACCAGGAGATTCCCTGGGGTTCCTACACCACCAGGGCCCTGGATTTCAAGCCCAAAACTGGGCTGGCATTTAGGCAGACACTGAGCTAGCTGCAGGAGATTTTTTTCATACCCCAGTGGTCCCTGGAATGCCAGCAAGACAGAACCATTCACTCCCCTGATAAAAGGGCTGAAGCCAGGGAGCTAAGTGGTCTTGCTCAATGGATCCCACCCCCATGAAGCCCAGCAAGCTAAGCTCCACTGGCTTGAAATTCTTGCTGCCAGCACAGCAGTCTGAAGTTGACCTGGGACACTCAAGCTTGGTGGGAGGAGGGGTGTCCACCATTACTGGGGTTTGAATAGGAGGTTTTCCCTTCAAAGTGTAAGCAAAGCTGCTAGTAAGTTTGAGCTGGGCAGAGTGCACTGCAGCTTGGCAAAGCCACTGTAGCAAGACTGCCTCTCTAGATTCCTCCTCTCTGGGCAGGGCATCTCTGAAAGAAAGGCAGCAGCCCCAGTCAGAAGTTTATAGACAAAGCTCCTATCTCCCTGGGACAGCAACTGGAGGAAGGGTTGGCTGTGGGTACAGCTTCAGCTGACTTAAAGTTTCCTGCCTGCCAGCTCTGAAAAGAGCAGTGGATCTCCCAGCACAGCACTAGAGCTCTGATAAGGGACAGGGTACCTCCTCAAGTGGGTCCCAGCTTCAGAAGGTAATAGCAAGCTCCTCTGAGCTAAAGGAGCATATTCTAACACAATGCAAGGAAGCTAAGAACCTTGAAGAAAGGTTAGAAGGATTGCCAACTAGAGTAAGCAGTTTAGAGAAAAACATAAATGACCTTTTGGAGCTGAAAACACAGCACAAAACTTCATGACACATACACAAGTATCAATAGCAAAATCAATCAAGTGGAAGAAAGGATATCAGAGATTGAAGATCAAGTTAATGAAGTAAAGCATGAAGACAAGATTAGAGAATAAAGAATGAGAAGGAATGAGCAAATCCTCCAAGAAATACAGGACTATGTGAAAAGACTGAACCTACGTTTGATTGCAGTACCTGAAAGTGACGAGGAGAATGGAACCAAGTTGGAAAACACTCTTCAGGATATTATCCAGGAGAACTTCCTCAACCTAACAAGACAGGCCGACATTCAAATTCAGGAAATACAGAAAACACCACAAGAAGAGCAACTTCAAGACACACAATCGTCAGATTCACCAAGGTTGAAATGAAGGAAAAAGATGTTAAGGGCAGCCAGAGAGAAAGTTTCGGTTACCCACAAAGGGAACCCAATCAGACTAACAGTGGATCTTCCTGCAGAAACCCTACAAGCCAGAAGAGAGTGATGGGGGGGGGGGGGGGCAATATTCAACATCCTTTTTTTGTTATTATTATACTTGTAGTTCTAGGGTACATGTGCACAAGATGCAGGTTTGTTACAAATGTATACATGTGCCATGTTTGTGTGCTGCAA
>NW_016826244.1:0-705 GCF_001698545.2 Rhinopithecus bieti
CGCTCTTTAGAATATGGAGAAATCCTTAGATAAAACCAGAAGGAAGCTTTCTGTGAAACTGCTATGTGTTGTGTGAATTCTTCTCACTCAGTTAAGCTTCTGTTTTCATTGAGCAGTTTTCTAACACTGTTTATGTTTAGCATGTGAAGTGATATTCGGGAGCGGTTTGAGGCTTACGGTTAAAAAGGGAATATGTTCAGATAGAAACTAGCGAGAAGGTTTCCGAGGAACTGCTTTGTGACATGTGCATTCCATTCAAAGTGCTGTACCTCTCTTCTCATACAGCATTGGGGGAACCCTTTTGGAGAAAAAGTTACCAAGGGATATCCAGGAGCATATAGATGCCTTTGGTCAAAAGGGAAATAGCGTCACACAAAAACTGGAAAGAAGCTTTCTGTGAAACTCCTCTGTGCTATGTGTACTCATCTCACATAGATAGAGCTTTCTTTAATTTACGCAGCTTGGATTCTCTGTCATGGATAGATCCGTGAAGAGACATTCAGTAGCACATTCAGGCCTATGATGAAAAAGGAAATACCTTCAGATAAGAACTGGAAAGAAGTTTCTATGATTCTGCTTTTTGTTATGTTTAATCGTCTCACATAGATAAAGTTTCTTTACATTACGCAGCTTGGAAACTCTGTCATGGACAGATCGGCGAAGGGACATTCGAGAGCACATTTCGGCCTATGGTGGAAAAGGAAA
>NW_016826245.1:0-705 GCF_001698545.2 Rhinopithecus bieti
TACAGATGTAACTCAGTGAGTTGAATTCACACATCACAAAGCAGTTTCTCAGAAAGCTTCTTTCTGGTTCTTATCTGAGGATATTTCCGTTCTCACCGTAAGCTTCACTGCGCTAAGAAGTATCCCATTGCAGATTTCACAAAAACTGTGTTAGCAAACTGATCAATGAAGAGAAAAGTGTAACTCTGTGAGTTACATTCACACATCACAATGCAGTTTCTCAGAATGCTTCTTTCCAGTTTTTATCTGTGGATATTTACTTTTCACCATAGGCCTCAAAGGGCTCCGAAATATCACTTTGCAAATTCCATGAAAACAGTGCTGGCAAACTGCTACAAGAAGGGAAAGGTGAATCTCTGTGTGATGAATTCACACATCAGAAAGCAAATTCTCAGAATACTTCTTTCTAGTTATTATCTGAGGATACTTCCTTATTCACCTTACGCCACAATGTGCTCCCAAATATCACTTTGCAGGTTCCATGAAAACAGTGTTAGCAAACTATTTTATGAAGACTAAGTTGTAACTCTGTGAGATGAATTCACATATCACAAAGAAATTTCTCAGAAAGTTTCTTTCACGGTTTTAATTGAGGATTTTCCTTTATTGGCATAGGCCTCAATGTGATCCAAAGTATCCCTTCTCAGCTTCTCCAAAGACAGTGGTAATAAACTCCTCCATGAAACGAAAGTGTAACTCTGTGAG
>NW_016826246.1:0-705 GCF_001698545.2 Rhinopithecus bieti
TCCACCCCTACTGGATTTCTGCATTTTCAACTGAGGTACCGGGTTCATCTCACTGGGGAGTGCCGGACAATTGGTGTTGGTCAGCTGGTGCAGCCCGAGCAGCGAGAGCTGAAGCAGGGCAAGGCATAGCCTCACCTGAGAAGTAAAAGGGGAAAGGGAATCCCTTTTCCTAGCCTAGGGAAACTGAGACACACAATACCTGGAAAATCAGGTAAATCCCACCCTAAAACTGCACTTTACCAAAGGTCTTAGCAAATGGCACACCAGGAGATTATATCCCAAACCTGGCCAGGAGGGTCCCATGCCCACAGAGCCTCCCTCATTGCTAGCACAGCAGTTTTAGATCTAACTGCAAGGCAGCAACAAGGCTGGGGGAAGGGCGCTGCCATTGCTGAGGCTTAAGTAGGTAAACAAAGCCACCAGAAAGCTTGAACTGGGTGGAGCCCACAGCAGCTCAAGGAAGCCTCCCTGTCTCTGTCAACTGCACTTCTGGGGACACGGGAATAGCTAAACAAAAAGCAGCAGGAACCTCTGCAGATGTAAATGACCTTGTCTGACAGCTTTGAAGAGAGCAGTGGATCTCCCAACACGGAGGTTGAGATCTAAGAACAGACAGACTGCCTGCTCAACTGGATCCCTGACCCCTGAGTAGCCTAACTGGGAGACATCCTCCACTAGGTGCAGACCGACATGCCACACATCACA
>NW_016826247.1:0-2765 GCF_001698545.2 Rhinopithecus bieti
AAAAAAAAAAATCCCTCTCCTCTTTACTTTGATGAGTATAATGTTCTCTTAATTTATTTCTTGCCAGATCTTTTAACTCTCTTTTCACTCTGTAGTCCTATGAATCCTCACTTCTTTCCTAGAGGCCCTTTCTTTTACTCTGTGGAAGTTTTTAGAACTCTAATATATTCCCATGACTGCAATTAGACTTATACACAAATCTATTAATCTTGTCGGTGGTACTGAGGCATCTCAGGTCCAGTTTCTAATTTCCAAAAGAGAGATGCTGAAAATCCTGTCTAATGAATCTATCTATATGTGGTTCCTTCTACTACTGTGTTCTACAGAACAAAGTTGCTATATTTGCCTTCACAAAATTCAAAATATTATTTAAATTTTATTCTAAAATGTAAAGATAAAATTTTAAAATTTAATCTATTTAAATATTTAAAATAATGCTAAATAATATTAAAACAATTACATAATACAGAAATATAAATATTGTATTAATATCTTCTTCATTTCCAGACTGAATTTCCTTCAACTGGGAATCATGATCTTTTAGTTAAACAAAAATTACAAGAAGGGTGAGTGAGAAATACATATTTAGACTTGTCAGACTTAAACTGGAAAACACTACAGATAAAGAAAATATGTTTTATTATTTTTAATAAAATAAAAATTTATTTTCTCAATATCTGTGGAAATAAAATCTTTAGAAATTAAAAAGAGTAAGAAAAAATGTTTTGACAAAGAAATAAAACTGACAGCAGAATGTCTATAGCAAGTGTAAAGGATAATGGAACAAGATACAGCAAATACTGAGAAAAAAAAATACTGTCAGCTAAGAGATGTAATCTCAGCTAAATATCATTTACCAGTTAGAACAAATTACACACATTTTTCTGACAAAAACATTATCATCATTAAAGATAGTTCTAAAATGTGTATCAGAAAGAAGACAAATGATCATAGTAAAAGAACGTGAGATACTAAATAAATACTTATTTACACACACACGTATATATACACACACATATATAACCAAAACTGATTTTATACTAATAAAGAAATTGTATTGTGGAGTTATTTTAATGAACAACACACTAAATTTGGCATTTTGATTTAAATAATTCTAAAGTATTTGGTTGGGGGAAGGGGAAGAATGTCTATAGGAATCTTAAATATAAATAAGGTAATTTTAAAGATAATCACTAAGTGAAATCGATCTCATAAAGAGGAGAATGATGAAAGAGGAAACGATTAAAAAATCTGAATGAATCTGATAGAAAGAAACATGAAGCATGAAGAGGGCAAGTGAGAGAAATGTGGGAGAAATAAAATGTGAAAATAGAATAAAAGAAATCCACATATATTCACCAACATTCCTTTAATAAAATAGCTTGAATAGAGCCCAAAGTAGAAAGATAAGTTGAGAAATTCATAATAACAGTGAATGTTGATGTTATTTTTCTTGGTTTGTCAAATATCAAGCAGACCAGTATCAACATATCCAATAGATAGACATAATTTTTCTCTATCCCTCTCTCTCTCTTTCAAACACAAAAATACATGTCATTACATATTACGTTTGGTATCATGGTGCACTCTAGAATATTGATCACATTCTAAGCCATAAAGTAAGGCATATTTTGAGGACTTGGTAGAATACATATCACATTTACTGGCCATGACAGCATTAAATATAATGAATAGAAAAAAATTGAAAGAGCTTATACATTTTAAATTTTAATAAAAAACATCTAAATAATTTATAAGTCAAGTCATAATGGGTTTGAATATAAAATACACTTAGAATGGAGTGATAAAATACTATACACCAAAATGCATGTTAATGCAGCTACAGAAATATTTACAGATAAATAGATATATACTGTTCAATACCTTCATGAAAAAGAAAGACAAGTTAAACGTGAATAAGCTGGTATCTGACTTAAAGAGTTGGCATACTAAAATGAAAGAAAGAAAGAGATAATTCACATAATATAGAAGGATAGAAATAAGAGCACAAATAAGTGATACACAATTATTTAAGAAACAATGACATTAAAATGTTATTCTCTGGAAACAATAATAACATTGAACAACCTATCATTTATATGACCAATTGAAAAGTTCAAGGCAGAGGATAAGTACTGGAAACACTTTTAAAGTTTAAAATATAGTATCATTAAAATGATAGTGATATAATATTATAAATAACTACATATCAATATATTATAAAATGAGTAAAATGTAAAAGATTTGAGAAAATGTAAATAACCACAATATGCTCATGACAACAAGTAGAATATCTGAATTGTAGTATTGGGTTTAAAATCTCCCCACAAAAAAAAGAAAAAAGCCTAGATCATTTTAAATTCAAATTCTATTAAATTTTCAAGAAGCAAGTACTTTTAATCTTACGTACAGCAAAGTAAACACTCTCCAACTTACATTAGGTTGCTAACATCCTTGGCACCTACATCAGACAAGGACACTCATAAATATAGATGAAAATACTTAACAAATATTAACAAACTGAATATCTATATACATATACAACATGGTACATCGTGATCAGTTAGTTTATTTCAGATAAGCAAGGTTTATTCCACATTAGAAAATGTGTTCATGATAATAATACGGAGAGACAAATATTTTAAAATACAGAATTAAAAAAACATGATAAACCAGGAAAGGGTGTTGCAAAAAGTTAACTGAAAATGATTTATATTCTTTACATAATTTCATATAATATACAATATTTATATAAATTCATATAA